>NW_004567116.1:17446677-17474741 GCF_000260355.1 Condylura cristata | reverse complement strand
CGTTAAGCAATGTCTTTTAAAGGACATATGGAGGAGGAAATAAAGCACCACCAGAAAAAAGTGGTGCTGTGGAAAAGGGAACAGCCTTAAAGTAGAGTTAGTAGCTTATAGTATTAAAATGAGATAAAAACTTGATGTGACTAATTGTGTACATTATTAACTGACCATTAACTCATTATATCATGGTAAAATAAAATAGGACTTATGTTTGTTTGAATTTGCAGTTTCCATTCCTGTATTTTTTTAATACATATTTTTTACATTGTTGTAAAAACGTCTATTTTAAGACTTTTAACCTAGTAAGAAAAAGATTTAAAGTTTCCCCCCCCCCCCCGAGAATATAATATATTGGACATTTTTGTAGATTGAGGGGCTTATATAGATAGAAAGGAAGATACAAAACACACAGCAGAGAATGAACTAATAGGAAGATTCCTTGAGGTTTAAGGAAATGAAAGAAAAAAAAAACCAGTATTCCAAAACTCACTTTAGAGAAGTTACACCTTTATAAAGGAAGAATGGGGTCCCTCCCTGGTGGCACAAAAGGCTAAAACAGTACTATGAAGCTATCAACAGCTGTTTCTGTTTGATCCCTGGCCAGGGAGATAACCCACGCAGACCTCTTCTGACCCACCCGCTGCTCCCTTCAGCAGTGTATTTCAGTACGACTGCCTATTCTGCTCCCATTCTCTCTCTCTGGTGAATCCTCTCACTGCCCCTGTACCTCTGGCCTGTGCCCCAGTTATGTATGCATAAATAAATAAATCTTAAAAAAAAAGAGAGAGAGTGGAGGACTACTTTAATTAATTCTAGATTTCTTCATTTGCTAAGTTTGTATTTATTTCCTATGCTCATCACAAAGTTGAGGAAAAGGGTTTTTTTTTCTTTTTTTTTTAAAGATTTATTTATTTGTGCATACAGAACTGGGATGCAGGCCAGAGGCTCAGGGGCGGTGAGAGGCTTCACCAGAGATAGAGTGGGGAACAGAACAGGCAGATCGAGGAAGTACACTGCTGAGGGGAGCAGCGGGTGGGTCAGGAGAGGTCTGCCACACCATGTGGTCACCTCTGGGGCAGGCGGGAATCGAACTCATGCGAAAGCAGCTCCAGATTCTCAGTGCTGTGCTTTAACCCACTGCGCCACCAGGGAGGGCCAAGGAACAGGTTTTTGAGGGTCTGCTGTCATGGTGTTATGGATATGTAAGTAAATAAAACCCTTCGTTCAAGGAACTAAATGTAAATTCTAATGGGCATTGGAGTAAAATGGTAAAAAGTATGTTCTTAGTGTGTTATTGAAGGCCTCATGAGTAAGATGACATTTGAACTGAGGGTAGACAAAAGTGAAGGATAAGCCATACAGATGTCTGGGGAAAGTGTTCCAAACAGAGGAGTATTTAGTGAGTTCAGAGGCCCTGAGGCTGGAGCTCCTCAGGACCCTCCTGAGGAAACCCAGCTTCTACTGACTGAGCCACGCACATGGCAGTGGTCAGGATGTGTCACTGCCATGCACATGGCAGTGGTCAGGATGTGTCACTGCCAGGGCTCTCACAGTTATGGCCCAGCAAATTTTCATCAGTCTCTGTCTCTTCTGGACTCACTCCCTCTATTTGTACTAAGTCTTTCAGTTCAGGTCCCTTCATCTCTTCTTTAACCTCATCTTCTCACCATTCTCAGGCATTAATTTTAAAATACAGGTTGTCGATTTCCTGCATAGATATCGCCAGTGGTTTCCCATTATTACCTCCTAGAGAATGCAAACTTCTTAACTGCGGATAAAGCCTTCTGCCTGCTAGTTCACTTTCTCTTTTGCCTTTTCTCCCTAGTGAATCTCTGTTCTAGTCTCTGAGTGTGTGGGTGTTATCTATATTTACTCATATTATAGCCTTCCCATAAATCACAGTAGATCAGGTTTTCCCTATTCTTTCAGGGCTAACAAACCCTTATTTTAGGCACACCCCTTTTCTGTCTTCCTGTACAGCATGCATTTATTTTGGTACTTACAACACTGCATTATAATTGTCTACTTATATGTTCCCCCACTAAGTTATAACTTTCTTGAGGGCACAGACTAAGATCTTTTCATTTTTGATTAACATTAGCTTACTTAATGTCTGATAAATAATAGGTGTTGGATTAATGGCTGTTACATGAAAGAATAATCTCTTATCATTTTGTAAATTTTTTTTTCCAGATTCGATACATTTCTCAGACTCAAGGTTTACCAGGAGAACAGTTGTTAAATGTGGGTACGAAATCCACACGATTTTTCTGCAGAGAGACAGATATTTCTCATTCTGGTTGGAGGCTAAAGGTAATTTTAAAATTTTTAGAAAGACATTTTTCTATAATGTCTCCTGCATTTTACCCTGCATGTCTATTTTTATTTTATTGCATTTCATCCCTTTGAATTCTCATTTTTATCCTTTGCTTTTTAGAGAGATAAACCATCTCTGAATAACTTATTTTAGCTTATTTTGTAACTGACAGCATAATTATAATTACAAATTCATCTTAAATGGTTGTTTGAAGCTTTCAGATGTATAATTCCTTTTGTGTTATGTATTTTATCTTCTTTATCCCAGTTCTATATTATAGTGTAAGAATTCAATATAACCTCTTACTACATATCTCAAGTACCTAACTTATCGCTAGTATGTTTGGGTTATCAGTGAACCCTCAATGATTAAATTTTTAATTTTCTATTTTGTGTAAGCATTTTATTTTATAGATAATATTTTTTGGCCTGAAGCAAGTTCTCTTTTTTCCCCTATTAAAAAAAATACATTTTGGGGGGCCTCCCTGGTAGCCGAGGGGGTTAAGTCTCAGTACTATCAAGCTGTCACCACTAAGGCCTGAGTTTGATTATTGGCCGTAGAGCTAGTCCACACGTGGCACAGGAGACCTCCCTCCACCGACCCCCACACTTTTGCTCTACATCCTGGTTCTTCTATGCAAAAATAAAGAAATATTTTTAAAAACCACATTTTGGATAGTTATCCTTTTGAAATTACTACTTCCCTTAAGTAATCAAATGTACAAGACTAAATGTGCCAGTTTAAAGGAATACTTAAAATGTTAAATCATAATGTTCTTTTTCTCTTTTTTGATATATTCAATAAGACACTAGAAGAACATGAGGCAGAGACAGGAATGAAATCTAAAGAAGCCAGAAAGTACATATTCAACAGTCTGGATGATATAGTGCATGTGAGTACAGTCATTGGTGTTAATGTTGCATACTTACTGTGGCGGCTTGAATGCCACAGATGCCAACACTTGTTAATCATTTTTTAAATGACTGTAGAGTGCTGGCTGTTTTTAAGACTTTCAAATGAAAATGATTATAGGGTATCAGCCTTTCAGAAGTAAAATTGCTTTTAACTTAATCAGATACTTAATTTACATTGTCCTATTCTTTAGTATATATTGTTTTTCTTAAAAGTAAAAATCTTTTTAAGAAATTTCCTTATATTTTGCTAGGAATGTACATTTAATTTTTTTTTTTTTTGTAATTTAAGTCATTTTGAATGCTCTTTGGTACTTTAAAGCATTTCAAATAATTGTTATAAATTCAGTTATTTACTTTAAAATAATCATAGTTTCCAGTCCTTGTGATTTTTTTTTTTTTAAACAATGAAACTAAGATATGCTACCTTCTAAGGCTTATTTGTATTTGATGACTTGACATTTTTGCTTTTTTAGGTGAACACAGTGATGGATTTGGAGGGAAGTGATCTTTTGGCTGAGAAAGCGGATAGAAGAGAATTTGTTGGTCTGTTGAAGAAAATGTTGCTGATTGATGCTGATTTAAGAATTACTCCAGCAGAAACTTTGAACCATCCTTTTGTTAATATGAAACATCTTCTAGATTTTCCTCATAGCAACCAGTATGTTACTTAACATCTTTTAAAACAATCCTAAAGAAATAATATGTTAGTTTTGTAGAAAATGAGTATTAGAAGAATATTTCAGTTTTTTCTTTAAATATATGTCAACTAAGTCAAAAGAGGTTAAGCTGACTTGGCAAAGCTCATACATTTAGTGAGTGCTGGGGTGGAAATAGAACACAAATCTGAATTGTATTCCACCTTAACCTTTTCCCTCTAAAACTATATTGAAAATGACTGAATGATTCTATTTTTACATGACATCCTTACCTTACCCACCAGGCATATATATGTAGTAAAAGGAAGTATTAACAATTTTTCTCCCAAGTCACAGTTTTGATAGACCTTAGATTTTGTCTTCTTTTGAAATCTGTAAATCATTTACCTTTTTTAATAAACATTTTTTGTTTTAACATTGCATTACAATATTATGTAATATTCAGGTATTCATCATTGGGAATAACATTTTCAGTTTTCCTTCAATTGTTTTCCTTCCCTTTGCCTCTATACATTTAGAAAGAAAGGCAGTTTTAAAATGGATTAGTAGAGAAGAATATGTATTTAAGCTGAAAATGCTGTATTAAAGTTACTTTAGGATTTCCTGCAAATTCTTTGACTCCTTCCTCTTAAAGGTTGAAAGGAGTAAAGTGACTTAAATCAGCTTCTTGTATTACTTTAAAAAGACTGAAGGAATGCAGAAATGAACTGGTAACCCTTATTGAGAGTCAACCATTTAGTAAAACCCATCATGATGACCACATACTTTGAGACCATTAATTTAGGGATGTGGAATTCTAGAAATTTAGGAAAAATTACTTAGGGTAAGAGGGTCATAAAATTATAGCATGCTAACCAAAAAAATGCTGAATATTGCTGTGATGTCTTAAAAAAATATCACAGATAAAAGATAGACTTTTACTTGCTTTGAGATTTGATTTTTTTTTTTTTTGTAGAATTTCCTGGTAGAAATGATATCAAAAATAAGCAAATAAAGTACAATAATTTTTCTTTTGCAGTGTAAAGTCCTGTTTTCATATTATGGATATTTGTAAATCCCACCCAAATTCATGTGACACAAATAATCACAATAAAACTTCACTTGTAAGACCAGTTGCTTCAAGCAGTACTGCTAATTTAACAGCAAATTTTACTAAAATTGGCACATTAAGAAGTCAGGTAAGAACTTACAGTATTTACTAATTCCTATTCTTTTTAAAAATAACTCATTTTGCTTTTGAAATATACAGAACTTTCATGTCAGCTGTTAGCGATTAATAGTGATGATGAGGTCTTACTAAGACTATTCTGTTAAATCTGATTTTCAGGGTAACTGTCAGAACCTAGTTACCCAAATTCATTTTTTCTTTTTACCTTTCCTTCTCGTTATCTTACACCTGCCCTTTTATGCCACAATTGTATGAAAATGAAGTGCAGGATTATTTTCTGTTTTTTTTTTTTTTTTTAATTGGGGTAATGTTGGTTTACATACAACTCTACATGATTTAGAAGTGTATGATCACATCTTCTGCTTGTATGTTACCAAACCATAGCCATCTCCAGTGTATTCTGGATCCATTTTTATTGTAGAATTATAATTTTAAGGAATGTACTTAATTCCCAAAGCATGTGTGTAGCAGTGAGGAGACTGCCTGCATAATAAGATAGCACATTGATTGTTTCAGGCATTAACTACATCTGCTCATTCAGTTGTGCACCATGGAATTCCTCTGCAGGCTGGAACTGCTCATTTTGGTTGTGGTGACGCTTTTCAGCAGACACTGATTATCTGTCCCCCAGCTATTCAAGGTATTTTTATTTAAATTACATTTTTCATTTAGGCTTGCATTATTTCAACAAATGTAGATGTCCTTTAAATATATTGTATAGTTTTTATTATATTTAGTACAGCACTTGACTTTAAGCTAATCAGTAGCTTGTATACCAATTGACTTGTTTCTTGACTAGAGATCCATTGTTATTAACAAAATAGGTCATATGATACTTGTATTTCTGTAGAGACTAGCTTGACAAAAAATACCTTGGTAGACATTAATGAGCACAGCAAAGCTATATGGGTTGTCCTATACTTAGCATAATTGCTCCATGTGTTCAGGTAAGTACCTATGATCTATCATTAGTAGATATTCAAGTTGCCAAGTCTTTAAATTTTAGTCAAGTTCTGACCCAAAATGTTACAGTTTTGTCCTTTACCCATAGGTTAGGTTTTTTTTTTTTTAAAGGAAAAAAAAAGAATTTGATTTTGATTAAATTAGGTTGTTGTCTATCCTTCTGTTAGAAATAACAAAATCCTAATTGGAAATAGGTGCCAGATGTTAGGTGCAAGTGGGGCTTTAAGCCACTCTTTGAAGCTTGGTGATCATACTGTGTGGTGCTAAGTCAGAATACCTGGAATCAAGTTCTGTTTTGCTATTTGCTGTGCCATCCTAGACCACTGTTTAACCTGGTTCAGCCTTAGTCAGCAGAACCAGTCAGAGTAGTTATACTATCTTGGTGATTTCTAGCTCTTTATATTTCTGGATTTGAATTTTTATTTGACTTAAGGATTTGAGCAACTTAAATTTTTTTAAGTTCAACATTTCCCACAGTACCTAACAAGTGCCAAGGATATATTTTGTTGACTTGATTGTTAATAAGAGATGTGAACATCTGTCAATTTTTAAGCTACTTTTGTCCTACCAGGGTAGCTTTACTTTCATTTTTTACTATATTTGATTTTCACATAAGGTTTCATTAAGAGCAAGGTCTGGGCCTCCCTGGTGGCACAGTAGGTTAAAAGCACAGCACTAAGAAGCTAAAGCCACTTCTGCATGAGTTCGACCCCTGCCTGCCCCAGAGGTGACCACATGGCACGGCAGACCTCTCCTGACCTGCCCGCTGCTCCCCTCAGCAGTGTACTTCGTGGATCTGCCTGTTTTCTTCACTTTTCTGTCTCTGGTGAATGCTCTCATTGCCCCCACACCTCTGGCCTGTACCCCAGTTCTGTATGCACAAATAAATAAGCCTTAAAAAAAGCTTTTTTTTAAAAGCAAGGTTTTATTACAGAAAATATTAAAAATGACAACTCAGATGATTAAAAAAACCTTAGATACTTGATTTTCAAGATGAAATTGTGGTCCAGTAGTGGCAAGCCTAAGGGCAACCCACCTTCATAGTGTGGTGTATTTCATAAAGATTTTGAAAGGCAATTTTTGGAGGGTCAGAGCCTACCTGCTTTTGCAGCAAAACTTGAAAAGGGCTTATGAAATTTTATTTTTTATGGAGGTAACATTGGCTTATAGCACTGTATACAATTCAGAAGTACAGCTCACACCCCCACCAAGGTGCTCGTAGTCCTCCCCATCACCTATTGTGGCCCCTCCCATACTGTGTTCCTACTCTCTTTTCCCCCCATGATAACTGTCAGTTCTACATTCCGATTTCTAGGGCTACTGTCTTTGTTTTATCAGACAATTTGCTTTGTTTCTTATAAGACATTCCTGAGCAAAATTTAAATATCATTCTTAAAGTATTCAGTGAAATTAGGCAGATCTCTCTCTCCTCTCTTTTTTTTAAGATTTATTTATGCATGCGGAACTGGGGTATAGGCCAGAGGTGCAGTGCCCCCACCAGAAGCAGAGTGGGGAGCAGAGCAGGCAGATTGAAGTGCACTGCTGAGGGGGAGCAGCGGCCAGGTCAGGAAAGTCTGTCATCCCATGTAGATCACCTCCGGGGCAGGAATCGAACTCTTGCTAAAGGGGCTTTAGCTTCTTAGTGCTGTGCTTTAATCCTCTGTGCCACCAGGGAGGGCCCAGATCTCTTATTTTTAAAATGTGGCTTATAGTTGACAATAAATTAATACTCTTTCTGTACACATGGTAACCATATGAGTAGCTCCTATATGATGATCAAATGATAGGGAAATATTCTCGGGCTCATTAACTCATTTTCAAGAACAATACCTTTGAATCAATTAATAAATAGTATTTGTTAGCATATAACAGTATTTGTTAACATTGATGCAATTGCAGTGAAAATAACTTTAGCTCTATAAATGTACTGTGTCAATGTTTGTTGTTATAGTTTCAGTTAAATACCATATGGGGCTTAATATTTCCAAGGTGCCTTTACAATGTATGGCACAAATATTAGCATTAACAGAGATAATGTGGCTGGTGGTCCTGCTTTCTAATTTTTGTGGTGGGTTAACATAATGGTAACACACTTGTTTTAAAGTTCCCACAGCTCTCTAGTAGAAATACTAGATTAAATCACTTTGGGCAACACTTTTTTTATTTTTATAATTTCGTTTTTTCCAAGATTTATTTATTTATGCATAAGAGCTTGGGTGTAGGCCAGAGATATGAGGGTTGGGGGGATGAGAGGATTCACCAGAGACAGAGTGGGGAAGTATAGATTGCTGCCAGTGTTAGAATCTTAATTAGAATTTTAGCAATTCTTTAAAATTTAAAAAAAAAGGTATTTTACAGGTTGACTCAGAGGACGATTATTCTTTTGAAAACTCTTATCTTTCATAGGTATTCCTGCTACTCATGGTAAACCCACTAGTTATTCAATAAGGGTAGATAATACAGTTCCACTTGTAACTCAGGCCCCAGCTGTGCAGCCACTACAGATCCGACCAGGAGTTCTTTCTCAGGTTGGTACTAACTCTTTATTTTTGCATATGTTTATCCTCCATATACCCAAGTATATCAAGTAGGATACTGATCCATTTGTAGGATATTAGCAATGAAAATGACCTGAATGGGAAATTGATTCTTTTTAGAGTACTGATTTTAACTTTTATAATATCAGTTGATTCTTAATTTAATATATTTCTGGCTTTAAGATGTAGTAAAGGTGACTTACTTGTAACTTACTAGTATTTTGTTTCTGCCCCAGCAGACGTGGTCTGGTAGAACACAACAGATGCTGGTACCTGCCTGGCAACAGGTGACACCCATGGCTGCTGCTACTACTGCACTAACTCCTGAGGGTGTGGCTGGTTCACAAAGACTCGGAGATTGGGGGTAAGTTAATAACAGAACTACTTCTTTGTGAATAATTTGCATAAAAGATCTAGGTAAAGAAGAGATTCAATTTTTCTAAACTTTTTCCCTAGGAAAATGATTTCACACAGCAATCATTATAGCTCAGTGATGCCGCAACCTCTTCTAACCAATCAGATAACTTTATCGGCCCCTCAGCCAATTAGTGTGGGCATTGCACATGTTGTTTGGCCTCAGCCTGCCACTCCCAAGAAAAATAGACTGTGCCAGAACAGGTTGGTATTCATGCTTCAACTGTCCTCTGCACTTGAGAGTTAATCTTTATAATAAATACTCTACAGGGTCGCTCTGTTGTATTCAAAATGACCTCTTTGGTAGCTTTGTTACAAACACTAAGCCAGCTCCCTTCTCAATTTCTCAGAGGTATTTTGGTAAAACTAATGGAATGGGAGCCAGGAAGAGAGGAAATAAATGCTTTCAATTGATAAGATTGTCTTCATTGCCCTTTTGGCTTATTGTATAGCTATAATCTAGCAATTTTAAACATTCAACATGCTTACAAAAATCTACCAATTGACTGTATAGATATCTACCCTGAAAATTCTCGAGATAGTTTATATTTCACAAAATTCACAGTATGTGTGTTCACACATTATCTTGAACAAGTGAAAGGTTGCATTGTTAGTTTAATGAGCTATCTTAGAAAAATGTCATTGTACCTATTTTGGTTATAGAAATGACACATTATTCCTTTGATTGCAGGAGTAATTCATTGCAAAATACCAATATTCCACATTCAACATTTATTTCTCCAAAGATAGTAAATGAGAAAGATGTGGAGGAAGTAAGTTGTGTAGAAACACAGGACAATCATAACTCAGAAGGAGAGGCAAGAAATTGTGAAACGTCTGTCAGACAGGACTCTGATTCATCGGTTTCAGACAAACAGCGGCAAACGATCATCATCGCTGACTCCCCCAGTCCTGCTGTGAGTGTCATTACTATTAGCAGTGACACTGATGAGGAAGAGGCATCACAGAGACATTCACTGAGAGAGTAAGTCCCAGATGCAGTTACGTGCATGTGTGCTACATCATTAAGTAATAATGGTGGTGCCCTGTGGAATGGCAAAAGAAAACTGTGACTTATTCCTTGTCATTTGAAGTAAAATCTTTAAGTTAGATAATCAGGTTTTATACAGAGAGATGTCCTTAAAAGTTTTTCACATGACATTGTAGCAGTTTTCCTGTATTTAAAAAGCTTTAGTTTTTTTGTCCATGTTAGGCCACTCTCAACTGTTTCAGATCCTTTAAATTATGTGAATCTTGGCTACTTGGGGAGTATCTTCTTATTTTTGATACACATTTTTCCCTTCCCTCTTCCACTAGATGTAAAGGTAGTCTAGATTGTGAAGCTTGCCAGAGCACTTTGAATATCGATCGGATGTGTTCATTAAGTAGTCCTGATAGTACTCTAAGCACGAGCTCCTCAGGGCAGTCCAGTCCGTCCCCTTGCAAGAGACCGAACAGGTAAAGGAATTTCAATAGTAGTATATGGCAAATAACGAGTCTACTAAAAATCCTGTTTTTGTGTGTGTGTGGTGGTGTTCAATGTAGCAAGTACTTGCCAATTTACTGTGGCTTTTCTTGAGCATTATTTTTGAGCTAGGTTACTTTTTATAAACTTAGATTTTAAGTTGTCCTTTTCTTTATTATAGAACAGAGCTAAGTGAAAAATTAAAGTTATAATGAATGATTTTCAAGAATATCTGTTTGAAAGGGTAAAAGGGTCACTTTAGCTCTACAGACTACGATCTGATTTCAAATGTATCATAGAATTCAGAATAAAAAAGGTGTGTTTTGTATAGTGAAGTAATGACTCACTATTGGTAGGATATGATTTTTCCCCCCTCTTACCAGTGATTCATTTGCATAGTTTAATACATATTTCCTTGCTTACCTTTCCCCTTGTCCCTGGGACATGCATTATCAGTAAGTTCAGAGCTGCTTCTAACCAGCACAATACACTAATACATGAAGAGATAGTCATCAACATTTTAGTGAAATACATTTGACTTCATCTTAGAGAAGTATCTTAAGCCTTAATTTATACATTTGTTTTTCTTTGTCAGGAAATATGCTATTGAGTACTTAGAACTAAAGCTCTGTGGTAGAGAAAAAGGAACTTTAACATTTTCTTTTTATATGTTTCCTTTGATGTGGTTTGAAAGTTTATATACATACATGTATACATTAATATACACATACATATAAGCTATTTGTAGATGTATTTATAAAATATACAAAAAGGATACACAGCTAAAATATGCATATTAAGAGAGAGCTTTACATTGTTGAGTATAAAGTGAATGATTAAAACAAATAGTAATACTGTAGAAATCTCAAGTATAGAAATATTGTCAGGCCATAAAAGGGTCAGGAAAAGGGAAGAGAAATTAATATTCTGGCTCGCCTTCAGAGAGGTGGAAAAGACTTTTCCAGATATCTGATTAATTGAAATGTCCCACATTATCACTACTGGCACATATCCCAAATTTTTTCTAGCCTAATCTGAAATATCCAAGTCATATTTTTATATTTGTACTTTTCATTTAAGTTATCCAGAATAGTGCTACTTTTGTAGACTTTTGATGAAATTTTATGATGTATAGGAAATGGAACTTTATGAACCCCTACAAAAAAAGTCAAGCCAGAAGGGAAAGGAAAGAAATTTAAGAGCCAAAATGATGTTCCTGAACAGGACAGACACCAGAATTAGTGTTCTCAGTCTGAATGGAGAATAACTTGAGTGTATAGAAAATTATGAAAAATTTATACTGGACAAGGAAGAGATTGAAATTGTTATGAAATAAGTGGTTAAAGTCTCATCGATTTACTGGAACATAGGTACTACTTAACTCTAGATTTAATGTTGAAAAACATTGATAAAATACTTTCTTCTTATAGTATGTCAGATGAAGAGCAGGAAAGTGGCTGTGATACTGTGGATGGCTCTCCAACATCAGACTCTTCAGGACATGACAGTCCATTTGCAGAGGGCAGTTTTGTGGAGGACACCCATCAGAACACAGAGCGGGTAACCCCTGCCCACACAGAGACCAAATCAGCTGTTTGTACTGTTGTGGTGCCAACAATGGGACTAGAAAATGGATTAAATGCTGATGAGCATATGGCAAACACAGGTAAAGCAGTCATTCCTGTTGCCCTAATTTCATCGATATGCTCTTAACTTAGGAACATCAGGAAATACCATGACAGCAGACATCTCTAAATTTCTAATTTAACCCTGCCAAATGGATCGTACAAAAAGAAATCCCTTTTGTTATCGTCTTAGAAATCAGGAAATCCGTTTCTTTTTGTTTAATTTTAAGGTTCTTAAAGCACTATTTTGTAGGATACCTAAAGCCCTTCCTGGTTTTTATGTGTGAAGGAAAAAACATTAACTCTAATATTTTGTTCACTTCCAGATTCTCTATGCCAGCCATTATTGAAAGGCCGATCAGCCCCTGGAAAATTAAACCAGCCTTCTTCAGTGGGTAATCGTCAGCAAAAATTGACATCAGCATTCCAGCAGCAGCATTTGAATTTCAGTCAGGTAGGTCTGTGAATTAATAGTATGTGATTGAAATGCAGCAGTTTTTTTCACTGTATACAGTCTTAAAAAATTTCCTCTTTCCTTATCCCAGTCACCAGAGAGGAATTGGCCTAACAGTAGAATAATTAAGCAGAATCGCCACAGAATTTGAATTCTTCAGAACGATTAAACTCTTAATAGAGTGTCTCTCTTATTTAGTGTGTTTGTTGTCTTAAACTTTCGTAGGTCACGGTGTACACTATGGTTGATAGTTACGTTTCTTTTGTGTTAGTAGTGACAGAGATCATCTGGTCTGACTGGGTATTTCTCATCTATTCATTACTGCTCAGCACAGTTGTTTAATTTAGGGAAAGAACAGATACTAAAATCAGACCTGTGTTGAACTTCCAGTTTTGCCAAATACCATGCAAATTACCTTTGGTTTCTTCACCAAATCTGTACAACAGTGAATGGGAATAATAGCTGTACTGTGGGATTGTGTTGGAATTAAATAACACTGCATAAGTCTTAGCCAAATATAACCATATATTGGTATCTGTAATTAATGGTGGGCATAGTGGTACTATTAGCAACAGTAAGTGCAATGCTAATATTAAAATAAAATTTAGTAATATATATATTTATGTGAAAACAGAGAGTGTATGTGTATCTCTGTATGTTTTTGTAATTTTTTTTAATAGGTTCAGCACTTTGCATCTGGGCATCAAGAGTGGAATGGAAATTTTGGACATCGAAGACAGCAAGCGTATATCCCTACTAGTGTTACCAGTAATCCATTTACTCTTTCTCATGGAAGTCCCAGCCACACAGCTGTGCATGCCCATCTGGCTGGAAACACGCACCTCGGAGGACAACCTACTCTGCTCCCGTACCCGTCATCAGCCACCCTCAGCAGTGCCGCACCAGTGGCCCACCTCCTAGCCTCTCCATGTACCTCAAGGCCTGTGTTACAGCATCCTACTTACAACATCTCCCATCCCAGTGGCATAGTTCACCAAGTCCCCGTGGGCATAAATCCCCGTCTGTTACCATCCCCAACCATCCATCAGACTCAGTACAAACCAATCTTCCCACCACATTCTTACATTGCAGCCTCACCTGCATATACTGGATTTCCACTGAGTCCAACGAAACTCAGCCAGTATCCATATATGTGAAAACTCAAAAAGAATATATTGAGGAAGCTCAATGATATAAACATTTGATTAAGAATAAAAACATGGTATTTAATAAATATTAGCCATGGCACAAGAAAATTATTTTTGAATCATGTAGACTTGGGTGCAATTTAAACAACTTTGAGCTTTAAAAATCACTTTTAATGTGTTTTGCACATTTGGTATAACTTGTCTTTGGTCATGTTATCTTCTTATGTAGTAACTCTAGACAGGTGACTTATGGGAGCAGAAGTACAGTTTTGCTCCTGCTATTTTTTATAAAATTGCCTTCTAACTAGTGCAAGACACGTCCACATTTGGGAAGCCATTCTGTGTACAGACTTAGAGCAACAGATGCACATATGTCAGAATTAACAGCATACAAGTGAATTGTATTACCTGTGTCTTAGTGTATAAATGTTGGGTCACTTACCTAAGAAATTGAGCTATTGTTCTTTACATTTGCATGTGTCTTTGCATGGGCAAAATGTTGCCTAGACTTTGCTCTTAATGTTGTTCTAATAATCTCAGCTGCATTGTAAACCGTTTCCACACATAGTGCCTTAAATATTTGAGGTTGTTAATGTTATTACCTATATATAAATGTTGAGGACTGCAGCACTTAAAATTCAGAACTACTCTTTAGTTTTCTTTTGATAGAGTAATGTTCATTTTGGTTTTGTGTGGTATGATTTCAGGTTGTAGCTGTTCTTTCCATACTAAGAGGGCAGCATGTTTGCTATAGCTGATTACTGCTGTCTGATTTATCAGAATGATCTAGCTTCAAGAAAAGCAAGCAGTTAGTAGTGCTTAAGAAAAATTGATTCAAGTATCTAATGGATAGTTGATAACTGTCACAACACAGCATTTTATATATTGTTAATTGAAACTGCAATACAATCTAAGTTTATTTTGGGGAGTGTTTGCTGTATAATTGGATTTAATAAAATGTTTAGAGGTGCAGTAGGCATGACTTTGAGTAGATAATGAAAGAAAATGCAAAATGCTCATTGATTCATGATGTGGTTTCATCTTAGCTTGGGCAAACCATGCAGTATTTAATAACTAGTAGCAAAATATTTACTATTGAAGCTTGAAGAGATGTGAGTTCTTTGTGTGCAATTTTTCATTTATGCATGTGAGAGGTGTGTTTTTTGTTGTTGTTGTTTTTTTTTTTGTATTTTTACATTGTAGTACTTGTTTTTGCTTGTTGGTGGTGTTTGCTTATTTAATACATTCCGTCAGGGACAGAAATTACATGCTTTTTTTTTCCTAGGAAGTGTGGTTTTTCCTTTATTTTTTGGGGGTGGAGGTGGTTATGTTTAAATGAAGTTGCTTTTACAGCACCAAAGACTTAATCATCCATTTCCTATATAAAAGGTAGCTACTTTTTGCATAGACCTCAAGTATATTGTAGTGTAGAGGTGGGATTTAAGGAAAGGTATTAAACAGGCTGTGTTTTAGCTTATGGGCAAGTAATAAATTGTATCATTTATCTTGAATGTATCATAGATAAGCTGCTATATAACGATTGCCACTTCAGATAGCTGTGAAATTAGGTGATTAACTAGTTGTTATTTAGCCTTCTAATTTCTGTATAAGTCTAATTACATGAAATAGAAGTTGGGATTTTGATTTTTTACTTTGCTTTTCTGTTTGGAGTGTCATTGTAACTACTGTATTGTAAATGATGGGAAATAATTGCATATGTTATTTTGGGGTGTGTCATTTGCATCAGTATTTTATCTCTATTAATGTTTGTGCTCATCACTGCATATAAAAAGAAAACTTGGATGTATCAATGTAACTTAATTTTTTTTTTTTTTCGTTTTCATACTGGCATTGTAGACACTTGAGAAAGCTGTATCTTGCAGGCTTGACTTAACTTTTTTTCCTTGTAAATCTGGAATATAATCTTACAGCATTTACTGGAATGAGCAGTACAAAGCATTTGAGTATAAAATTTCAAAATGTTTTGGATTTACAGCATTTCTTTGGTAAATAACTTGCATACCACTAGTACAGCTTTAGTACAGCATTGACAATAAGCTAATAATGGATAAACTTTCCTTTACTCCACTAACACAAGCAGTGTTTTATTTAATAGTCATCAATGAAATAAATGTGCCTGAAATTGATTTTAAAAATTACAGTATTAGATCATAAAATAAAAACCAGCAGTACATTTTTAGTCACACTGAAAATGAAGGACTTAATTTTCCCCACAAGTTTCAGTGTTTTTAGTATAATCAACTCTATGCATTTTATATAAATAGAAGTATATATATAACATAAAAAAAAGGAATCCCTAGGTTATTTAAAAGATTATTTACAGATGACAAATTTATGGAGTCACTATTTAAGTAAGCTTGCTGCCCTCCACAGTCTTTTCGTTTTATTTATATGGGCCAGCAGATTACTGGTATCTGCTCACTTCTTGGAAATGAATCAATGCTGGCAGTGACTGTTTTAGAAACCCATGTGCACCAAGGATTGATTGATGTTTGTACTACAAACAGGTACAAAACTGGCACAGTTTTCTTTTGGTTCAGGGCCATGTTTACTACCCTGAAGTGTTGTACTTTCTGTAGTTCAGTTTTAAGGTAGACGTGGACTGTAAATGCTAAACTTCAATGTTTTCTTTATGTAATAATGTTTAATAAAGGCGTACTTCAGTTAAATACACTGCTTAACTGATTCTAATCATGGGATTTTTATGCATTTAAAATAAATTTCTGAATTCTGCTAACGTCTAATTTTAGCATATTGACAAGTATTTGGGTTGACCTCTTTAAAACCCTTTTTTTGCCAGTTTTCTTTGGTTTTAATGCTTTCTTAAATAAAACACTGCATGACTTCCAAGTTGCATATTTGCATACTATTTTTATTTGCAAAATATTTCTTTATCAAATATCCTGACATTTAGTTCCTTCAGGGTATTTAAACATATTACTGTAGTAGCAAACCCTTTTTATTTTTTAACACTCTACTAATTTTAAACTTGGTTTGCATTAAGTAAAAGTTAAATCATACACTGCAAGGTGTAGGACGATTTGTTTTAACAAACCCGATGATACAGATTTGATTACTAAGTTTGAACTGTTAACTGTTTAACAATTTTAGACTTGTGGCTATCTTTCTTTGGTTTGTTTGTTTTGCTTTTATTTCTATGCTACACTAGATTGCCATGTAGCAATTGCACTGTGCAATATTACAATAAGGACTGGGAAAATTTTTATGGATGTAATGTCTATTACAGTTTGCGATAGTATTTCTCTCTAGTTCTCAGTGATTTAAATGTGACCAAGCCTTCTGTACTTTGTCACAAAAAGCGGGTTTTCCAGGTGACTATTTTGGTGAGTGTCAAAATAAGAATTTATGGTGTATTACTGTCGATTCACTTTGAATTAAAATATATATATTGCAGCAAATAGCTTGTTGACTTTTTCTTCTATCCCAATACTACTTAGTGTAAAGAAAGAAAAAGTTTGAATATCATTAAGTTACATCATCTCTTTCAATTCTCAGGAACTCCCATCAGCTAGGTATTAATACATTCACAATATGATTGAGAAAAATAGAATCAAAATATCTAAGTAAATTGCCTAAAGTCACTCTGCCCATGAGTTGTGAATTTGAATGTGAATCAAGCTGTCTTACTGTAAATATGCCTTTTTAAAGATTTATTTATTTGTGCATACAGAGCTGGGATATATAGGCCAGAGGTGCAGGGGTGGTGAGAGGATTTACCAGAGACAGCGGGGAGCAGAACAGGCAGATCGATGGAGTACACTGCTGAGGGGAGCAGTGGGCAGGTCAGGAGAGGTCTGCCGTGCCATGTGGTCACCTCCGGGGCAGGTAGGGATCAAACTCATGCAGAAATGGCCTTAGCTTCTTAGTGCTGAGCTTTTACCCGCTGAGCCACCAGGGAGGGCCTCAGATGTATTCTAAAGACAAAACAAGACTTTGAAAGAATGTGGTTGTACTAGACCGAATTGAGCATTTTACCTTCAAAAGCCAGCTACCTCATACTTCATGGATCTAACTTTAGAGGAACAGAGTAGGAAAGTTGTTGGGGGACACATCACAAGAACAAACCACATGTTGAAAATATATGTTCTTAATCTTTCCCAGTTAACTTTTAATGGAAGTATGATATATACACTCTGACCTCTTTAATATTTGTAAGATGCATCCATTTGTGTATAGTTGTGAACCATTTATCGTTGCTATATAGTGTTTTGTTTATTTTAATGGATGTTTGAATTATTCCTTCTTTTTAGATGTTCTGAAATTTTCATATCTTTTGGTGAATACATGTGTGATTTTTTTTCTTTGGCATATATGTAGATAAGTGTATTGCTAGGTTGTATGTTATACATACAATCTGCATGATTATATACTGCAAATAGTATTTAAGTGGTTTAGTGAACTTATACTCACCAGAAGTGAGTGAGCATTCCAGTTAAGCTTATATCCTCATAGATTACTTTTTAAATTTCATTTTAGTCATTCTTGTGGGTTAGAGTTGCTCAGAAATAATGTTAACATTGTCACTTAGCCCAAAGCACTGATCCTACATATAAATAAAAATCAGATCTTGCAGTTTCATGGAAGTCATTCAGTTGGCTTCTTGAGAATACTAAATATTTGGCTATTTAAGTTGATCTAGGACTATTTTTTTCCTAGAGAGTTGGAAAAAGTGCCACACATGTAAATCACCCAGCCAGTATCTGGTACATAGTAGGTATGTTATGAGTCATTAATAATTATGAAGCACCTCCCTTCCTTGCAAGTACTATATATTGGGTGTGTTTCTGAACAAAACAGCAGTGTTTATTGTTTGCTTTTTTTTCTCATAGATCTTTCCTTTTTTAAGGAAAGGAAAAATTATTTATTTATGGATCCATGCATGCAAGAACTGGGGTACAGGCCAGAGGTGCAGGGGGGCGAGAGGATTCACCAGAGAAAGAGTGGGGGGCAGAACAGGCAGCCTGGCTGAAATACACTGCTGAGGGGAGCGAGGCAGGTCAGGAGAGGTCTGTTGTGCCATGTGGGTCAGCTCCCTGGGTGGGGATCAAACTCATGCTGCAGTGGCTGCATATAGCTTCAGTGCTGTGCTATAACCTCTTGCACCACCAGGGAGGACCCTGGAAGGGAATGATTTTAAGTAAGGGTAATGGGGTGAAAGAGCTTTGGGTTGCAAACTGAAAACTTGAGCAAGGGCTAGACAAATTGCATGTAAGTGAGGTAGATTGAGTACAGACTGTGGCAAGTCAAGCCCTATGCAAAGGGGGCAGGAAATGCTTTTAGAATAGGAGACACAATGGTTACCAACTACTAGTTTTTTGAGAGACTATTGGTGAAAAGTTGGCAAAATTTTTCAAAGATTTGTTTGAAATATGGACTTGGTTAATTACATGTCATCTGCAGGCTAGAGATAGTTTGTGAGTAGCAATCTTGCCAGAATAGTTGAGTTTCATTTCAGAATTGCCATTTGCTAATTTTCATCATTACATTATTACTATATTGCAATATGGCCAGCAGGGGGAGAAAGTGTTCTCTAGTGAAATTTCTTTGAGTTTGTGCTCATAACCAATTTAGAGCAAATGGCATCCTGTGCTTTGACTTTACTCATTTTATGTGAACAGCAGGGGACTGTGACGTGTGCAAGATGTGAGACTGATAATGCTGTAAATTCTCTTGATAACTTTCATTCAGATAATCTTAAGTGTTCCTATAAGCCTACAACCTCGAGCTATATCTGCTTTGTATCCACAGGATACAAAGGATATATTAGAAAACTTCATAGTTCAAAAAAATGCAACATTCATTTTGACTTCTGTTTTCTAGCCTTATTTCTTTATATTGACTCTGTTCGCTTTTGCTAGGTTATATCCCAGTAACAAATGGCTCCTGGAATCTCAGCAAAATATAGCACAGCCTAGTCTCTCACTCTATTTATGTGTTGTTTCAGGAGCCAAACTCTGTTTCTGCTTTAGGTCATGGATCTTTATTTTTGTAGCTGGACTGCAGGAGTAATACATATCAGACATCCTGTCCTGTTAGAAAAGGGAAAAGGCACAGTTGGTCCTTGCAGTGGTTCCTAAGGTTTATGAGTTGGGCAGGTGCATGCCACTGCTGTCACTGTGGCCAGCCCCAATGCCAGTGGGGAGGGGAATCATCTGGACAGGAAGACACTGCAAGTCATGTAGTGGTAGGTAGGGATGTAAAATCCTTTTACAGGGAGGCAGAGAATAGAAAGAAAGCAGGCTTTATTTTCTCTTGTAAAGGAGAAGAATTGCTTATCAGAGCTATCAGTGTTCAGGGGTCTGGATTTTTTTTTCAAAATTAATTGATGGTAATAAGTCATAAACTCTCCTCAAAGGCCTAATGTCTTGTTACTCCAAATATGGCTTATTGCTCAAAATCAGCATCACTTGGGAGGTTTTTTTTTTTTAGAAAAAACTTTAGATCTTGGTGAAAGGAATCCTCATTCACCCTAATCTAAAAGCTGAATGCTGTCTGCCATTCTTTCTCCACCTCCTGTCTGTAGTTACCCTTGTTGGATCTACTTTAAACTATACCTGTCTCTTTGCCATCCCCCTGGTCCTGCCTTGGCTCAGGTCTACAAACTGGTCTAAACAAGTGCTCTCATGTCCATGCCTCTAGTCCACTCCTCTCCCAACTTCAGCCAGCTTCCTTCTTATTACTTGGCAGATGGTCTTATTGAAACTCAATTCTGATAAACCAGCAGCAGTGGAGATGACAAAGAGATGCTTGGAGCAAGGTAAGTTGGTGCAGTAAACGTGGTTCAGAGGGATGCAGAATTCTGCCTATCAAACTTGGTTTCAAGGCAAGTCCTTGACCTACAAAGCTCTCCACTTGGAATGCTGAGTTGCCATTAGATTAGTCAAAATCAGCATCACTTGGGGTGCTGATTTTAAGCTAGCCTGCTTAAAATCTTGACTATCTCTTTCAGTATAATGATCCAACCTCTTAGGCCATAAATTATTCTTATATTCCTGTGTGCTTCACCAATAGAATCTTCATCTACTTCCCTCCTCCTACTAAAGAACACAATGAGCTATATGATTTTGTCTGAAGGTACCTGTTGACTTACAATTCCATGCCTTGGCATGGCTCAAATACCCTCTTACTTGCCCCCATCTTGTCTGCCTATCATGCCCCAGTTCAAATGTCACTTTTGTCATTCTTCCCTGACCCCGGACAAGGTTTAATAGCCTCTCTGGCATGTTCACCAATGGCATAAGTACTAGTTTTGCAGCCTTACTTCCCCCTCCATTGCCCCATTTAGCATGCTTGAGGCCAGGGGATTTTGTCTTACTACCTGCACAGCTCCAGTGAGTACAGTGCTAGTCACACAGTAAAGACTCAATAAGGGTTTATAAAATGAGTAAAGGAAGAAAGATTAAAAAAACTTAAACCAGATATTGAAGAATGAGAGATATGATTGGGTGAATATGCAGAAAGTTTTTACTCAGGCAATGACAAGGGCTTAAGAATGGAGGATACTATGATTGTCCATGGAACCTCTAAAGGGATGGTGCTTGCATCGGGTCTGAAGATGCATTTGCTTGCACTTCTAATAAAATGGGCGAGTTTTTGGCGAATGGAGGGCTTGGCATTTATTGCTATTGGGTTGATATCCTTGTTAGAATATGTGTTATTTATATTGTAGACCTTTCAAAAAAGATCTTCAAAAGGAAGTTTTTAATATAAATATTCTTTATGTGCTTGAGCAAATTACTGTATATAAGAATAATATTAAAGATTGAGTACTTTGTATCAGATTGGAATTTTTGAACTTGATTGAGATACGGCTTACAGAACATAAAATTCACCAGGTTTCACAAGGTAGGTAATTCAATGAATTTTTGTACATTTACAGTTATATAACCATCATTATGAATGAATTCTAGGACATACCTATCACCCTATAGGAAACTTAGTGACTGTTTACAGTTAGTTCTTCCCATTTTTACTCCTCCCAGCCCTGGAAAGCCATCATTCTACCTTCTTTCTCCTTGAGTCTGTCGTTTCTGAATGTTTCATCTGCGTGGAATCATGTGACCTGTTGTGACTGCCTTCTTTCACTTAGAAAAATATTTTTTCAAGGTGCATCTGTATTATAGCATGTTTCAAAATGTCATGGATTTTTATTGATTAATAATATGGCAATGTAACACATTATGTTATCCATTCACCACTAGACATAAGGGTTGTTTCTGCTTCCTGGCAATTGTGCACAATGCTGCAACAAATATTGGCGTAGAATTATGTGTGTATACTTGTGTAAAAGTTATGAGTCGACGTGCTTTTATTTACCTTGGGAATGCACCCTGATGTCCCATATAGGCACCTATTTCCACTTTTCTGATAGGGTATTGAGGTACTAAGAGCTTTAATTGTGGGCCCTCCCTGGTAGCACAAAGGGTTAAAGCGCAGCACTGTGAAGCTGTCTGCAGCCACTGCAGCACAGAGTTCGATCCCTGGCCAGGGAGCTGACCCACATGGTGCAGTAGACTCCTCCTGTATTGCCTGCTGCTCCCTTCAGCAGTGTATTTCAATCTATCTGTTCTGCTTCCCACTCTGTCTCTGGTGAATCTTCTCTCACACCCCTCCAGCCACACCTCTGGCCTGTATTCCAGCTCTTATATACATAAATAAATAAATCCTTTTAAAATTTTTTAAAAATTGTTTTTAATCAAGATCACCTGTTATTAAGTTGGACCAAAATCCAGATTGTGAATCACTGAAATTTTTAATAACTAGCCCTAATTCCTTCTCTACAGGGCTTATCACTGATAAGCTGAAACTTGAAGGCAACAAGCTACAGTAAAAAGGAACTATTCCTCTAGTGCCAGAGGCTGGAACATATTTCTGCTCTGCAATTGGATGAGCCCTGGATGCAACAGAAATATTAACAAGACAAATTAGCCCTAGATAGTTAAAAAATAATTGCTTCCTCCCACTGGAGGACTTGAAGGATAATTACTGTAAACTGGGATTTGAAATGTCATCAACAGACCAGTTCAAATAAAAAAAAAGAATCTCTAGGTGGCTGTCGGTGCCATGTCAGGACTGAGATTAACCTCACCCACCTGGGCACTTAAAGTTGGCCCTACTATGTGCTGGCAATACCTTGAATCAAGCTTGGGGAGTTTACCTGAAAAATAAGTTGAGAGATGAGCAAAAAGAGGAAATGAAAATGATATTCATTTCTGCAACAGTTCCCAAAACACACTTGATCATTCTGCTTTAAAACTCTTCTGAAGCCATCATACTAACAAGAAACTAATATCCAAGATCTATAAAGAACCCCAACAACTCAACAATGAAAAGCCAAAGAATTCAAAAATTGATCAAAAGACCTAAATAGACATTTCACCTAAGAGGACAGAGAGAGGTCAAATAGGCACAAGAAAGAATGTTCAACATCACTGATTATCAGGGAAGTGCCAATCAAAACTGCAGTGAAGTGTCACTTCACTCCTGTGAGCACAGCCTATACACACAGACACAAGCACACAAGTATATATACAACACTGACAAATGCTTGCAAAGGCGTCGAGAATAAAGAATGTCATGTACTGTTGGTGAGAATGAAGACTGGTTCAGCATCTATGGAAAAACAATGAAGATTTGTCCTAATATTGAAAGTGGATCTATCATATCCAGAATTCTGCTCTTAGGTATCTACAGAAGAAAACAAAATCACTAATAGATGCACTCATGTTTATTGCAGCACTATTTATAATAATTAAGTTATGGAAACTACCTAAATGCCCTATGACAGAGCAGTGAATTAAGCAGATGTGGTATAAATATGTGATGAAATACTCATCAGCTAGAAAAAAGACCAATTCTCCTCACTTGTGACAACATGGCTGGAACTGGATAGGATGATACAAAGTGAAATAAGAGAGAGAAAGACAACATGACACCACTCATGTGGGAAGTGGAATACAGAGAGACAAAACAAAGAAACGGACAAAACTAAACAAAAACCCTAGAACTACGACTGCAGAATTGAGGTTTCTGGAGGGGGAGAGAAGGCGGGAATGGGAAAAAAGGGTGAGGGGCCACAGTAGGTAAAGGACTATTGGTACATTGGCCGAGTGGGGGGAGGTGTGAGCCTCTTTCCCCAAATCTTATACAGTATTGTAAACTGATATTACCACACTCACAAAAAGTTCAAAACAAAATCTCTCCCATGCCCCAGGCATGGTTAAAGCTACTGCATCTCCTTGCCCTCCAGGGCAATTCTAATGGGGCCCACTTTACTGTGTTAAGCAAAGTCTAGACAGTGAGATACAGGAAGAGCCCCATAAATACTACATCCCATATAGCTGTTAAATGTTTTCTCAAGGGCACAGAAAGCAAGGAACACTGTCTAGAACTTCATTTAAAATGTGTGCCTTTGTTTTTGAACACTTATTTATGCATACAAGAACTAGGGTGCATGGGGTGAGAGGATTCACTGGAGACAGACTGGAGCAGAACAGGCAGACGTACTAAAATACACTGCTGAGGCTAGCAGCAGATGAGACAGGAGAGGTCTGCTGCACCACGTGGGTCAGCTCCCTGGCTGGGGATTGAACTTGTGCTATAGTGGCTGCTGAAATCTTGAGAGTGCTTAGACTTAGCACCTTGCACCACCAAGCAGGCCCAGAGTGAAGTAATTAAAAGACAAAAGAGGTAGAAAGCCAAGGAAAGAGGCACAGAAGTAGGGCCCTCAGTTGGAAGATAGGACGAAGAAAACAATACGAATTTAGTGAATAATAAATGCATTGGATCCACCTCAGCATCTCATGAACTCACATTTGGAGTATGGACACTAGCACTAGAGGAGAAAGAAATCTATGGTTTGGGTGACAGTTTGACACCACCCAGAGGACAGACATGATTCAGGACTTGCTAAGTCTGTCTAGTGTGGGCAGCAGGGGAGGTCACTGCAATTGCCAGGGGGCTTACTCAGTTTAGGTATCTACCCTTGATGCATAAATTATGTTTGTGACTATAGAAACTGTGGAACTGCTGTCTGCCCTTCCCACTAGAGTATGGGCTTATTGAGGACACTCATTACATGTGACCTGGGGACTAGTCTCCTGAGACCAAAATTCAACAAAACACTCCTCTGAAACCCCAAAACACCGAAGTCTAACTGATATTTTGTCAAAGACTGGCAAATAATGTTGAGGAGAAAAATCTCATTTGTGACAGAAAACCTTTTTGAGGTAGACTTGCTATCTTCCAGTAAATAGCAGTGCCCCCCAAATCTCTCTCCACTTTGTCAGTCTACACCATCACAGAGAACTGGCTGTGGTCAGGTCTTCCCTCTTTGACCTCAGAGTTCTCCCTCCTTCTGGATCTTTTCTGTCTTAGGCCAGTGACTTTTGCCCTTCGCCATGTAAACCCAGTCAAGCCTTTCCAGCCTTCCCAGTTTGGGCCTCTCCATGCCATCGTATCAACACAAGAATGGTCTGAAATGGGAGACAGGGCTGGGGCAGGGTTGTGGGGAGGGAGGAACAATGGCTAAGGGGTTTATAGTTTCCTCCCTCACACGATTGTGCCCTCTGTTACTGATTTAGAATCTGACAATTGGTGATTTTCTAAGAGTGATTTGTGATTTTCCTTCCCTTCATGTTCTCTCTCCCGTGTGGAAAAGCCCAGACATGTCCCAATCGTCCTTCCACAAGTTCTACAACCTCCCCCATCCACCTCCCACTCCCCCCACCCCGCACCCCCTGCAGAGTTCTAGGCTTTAAACAAGCTTAGGCAGGACTCCAAACATTCATCTCTGCTTCTGTCTCCCTTCCTGAGCTCCATGCTCCTCAACACCTAACTTACTCCAAACCTTGCCTCCCCCACCCCAGCTGGCACCCCCATCTCCTGGTCCCAGGAAGCTCTCCTTGGCCTGCCCTGTCCCCCTTGTCTTGTGATGCTCTTGAACCAGGACCAGGGACTGGCTTTCTCCTTAGTGTCTCCAACTGACTATCTGAGTTGTTTAATTGTCTCAATATGAGGGCAAGTTTCTTAAGAACAGTTCTTAAATTAGTTCTAATTTAGTTGGAAAGCCAGCTTAAATAATAACTACCTAAGAAAACGGCCATATTTCTATAAATCTTGGCTGCATGATAAGACACATTTGACTTCTAAGAAGTTAATATATGATGAAATAGTCTCAGGTGAAACATCACGCTATTCCTCATCTACCGATGCACAGGGAGATTGAACACATTTCCATACCCATTGGCTGGCTGGCTGCACCTCAGGGTTTTTGTCCTTGCTGCCCCCTTTATCTGGAATCCTCATCTTGAGCAGCTTGTCCCCTCACCTCCTTCAGGTCAGGCTCACATGACACCTTCTCAGTGAAGCCTTCCTTTATTCTACTTAGCATGGCAACACTCCCTCCCCACTTTTTTTTTTTTTTCTTTCTACATTGACTTTTCTCCAGAGTTACCTGACTGACATGATTTTGTGAGACAACCAGGCACAGGGCAGGTAGGGGGGCCAGTGGGGCTAGGAAGCTGGCAGGCCTCCCAGAGCCCCAACAATCTTTTTTAAATTTTTAATTTTCTTTACATCATTCTTCAATTTGTGTATTTTTTCCCATTTCAGTTGTAATCCCCTTGGGCTTCCCACCAGCAATTCACCTGTGTGCCATCAGCACAGTCCAGTGCGCACTTCCCACCACAGTTCCAATCCCATTCCCCCTCCCACCCCCATAAAATGTCACTGGTTTATAGTTGTTCATTGTTTTCATTTTTACTCTATTACATTTTTTTGTCTCTCTCTCTCCCCCCTCACCCCCTTATGCTCCTATTATGAGTGAAACCAACCAGTATTTTCCCTTTTCTTTCTGGCTTATTTCACTAAGCATGATCCCTTCCAGCTCCATCCATGTTGCTGCAAAAGGCATGAGTTTATCTTTTTGATTGCTCAGTAATATTCCATTATATATATGTATAACATCTTCTATTTTTAGGCCGCCACCAATCTCACTCTTCTTTTTAGGCTCTCTCTAGTTTCTCTTGTTCTGCCTCCGGAGCCGCTCATCATCGCCCAGCCTTCCAGCTGTCGCTGCCCTAACAGCCTCAGCCTCAGGGCTGAAGTGTTCATAGTTACACCTGCCCACACCAGACTCCAGGTGTGCAATCTCACACAAGTACCTCACACCCATGCTCTCAAGTGCCTCCTGCATTAGCGCAATTAAGACTGCAGGTGATAGCCACAGAGGCCAGTGGCCATTTCACTTACCCTGCACAAGCCATCATACTTGCTCATTCTAGGGTACTTCTATCACAATGCCAACTCTAGGGAGGCCGGCCTTTTATGAATGCTGTTGTTTGCAGAGTCTCCGACGTGCACACTTAACATGCACACCTAACAGGCAGTCAGTAAATCTTGCTGAATGAATAGAGTTAGAGCTTCATCAGGTCAGAAATGTTTGCTTTTTTGCTCAACATACATATCTTCAGTACTTGACATGTAGTTGGCAAACAGTGGGCGCTCAATAAATTTATCGCCTGAGGGAATGTATGTAGTTCTGATGTTGGGTAATTTGCTTTATGAAGGCGATCTAGTCTGGCAGGAGGGAAGAGGAAAGCGGCCAATGCGACTGACTAGGTAGTGACCACCTAATTCTGTCTGCAGGAAGGGACTCTTAGGAAAAGACTTCCCCTTGTTTTTACTCTGCACATAGTATGGCCGCAGCACATCTTTATTATCCTCGTGTTATTACAAATAGGTCACAGCTGCTTGGGTTCCAGAGGGTAAATCGCACGTGCAGGTGTCTGTAAGCCGTTCAGTAAAGTACCAAGAGCGTCCATCAGTCTGCAAAGTACTTTCAAAATCTAGGGTGAAGAAAGGGCTTTCAGGCTTTCTCAGCTACAGACCGTAACCATCTACCCTCTTCCTGCCCCCCCCCCACCTCACCTCCCTTTCTTGGGCCCCCCTAGCAGCTGGACCTCCTGCCCCTGCATAGGGGATGGCCAGGTAAACGCGGGTAACCGAGTCTCCCCAATCCCGACGCCTCGGCACCGGAACTGCCGCAAGGGGTCCTCTCTCGCGGGCCCGGGGCCGGCGGGGTGCGCGGGAGCGGGGGGCGCGCGGTGGCTCTGCTCGGGGATGCGCGCGCGCGCTTGCCTCGCCTCCCTCGCCCGCTCGGGTGGCTACGTGCTTTCTTTGTCAATGAGGCGCCGCTCTGAGCTGCAGTAACACTCTCGGCCCGGGAGCCGGAGCCGGAGCCGAAGCCCGAGCCCGAGCCGGAGCAAGCGAAGAGAGCGGGGCGGAGAGGCAGCAGCCGGCGGCTGAGGGAGGTCCCGAGCGCGCCCCGCTGCTGCCAGCCCTGTTCCTCGCCGCCTCGCCCCC
>NW_004567116.1:17440768-17446152 GCF_000260355.1 Condylura cristata | reverse complement strand
GCCGCCGTCGCCGCTGCCGCCGCCGCTGCTGCTGGCGCTTCTGCTGCTGGCGGCCCTCCCTGAACACAGCCTGGCAGACCCGGGTAAGCATGAGGCGGCGGCTGAGCGCCCGCGGGGGTTCCTGGAGGAGCGGGGCCGCCCGTCGGGGCCGGCACTGGACGGGTGGCGGTGGGTGGAGAGGTCCGTGCGGCTCGGGTGTCTGGGGTTCTCCTCTCTCTGCGGTTGCAACAGCAGGCGAACTGTCAGAATCTGTCTCCCCGGGAGGCGCCGCTGGGCGGGGAAGTGAAAAGAGAGAGGTGCTTTCGCATCTTCTTTCTGGATAAGTTGCCGGATCCTTGCGAGTGGCCCCGCTGGCACGCTTCATTTAGATAAAGACACGGTGTGTTTAGGGCACCTTAAGGGGTGTGTTTTAGTAGGACACATTTCAAGGTGGAGACATCCGCTACATATTGGGCTCCCTGTTGGGTGTCCACTTGGTTTTAACTGCACCAAATGGCCAGAGTTTTAGGCAGTTCTCCGTGTCGGAGGCTTTCCCAAATAGCGTTTCCCCTCACCCCCAGCCCCTGTGAAGATAAGGGGTCGCTTTTCTTTTAGGGTACAGACACCTAAAATACTTGCTTGTATCTTGCAAAGGGACCCAGGCACTGGTCAGGTGTTTAATTCATAGTTTGCGGGAGGCTAGTTCAAAGCGATTTTAATTGTCAGCCTCCCCAAAATTCTCAGGAATCGATTTCTGTAATTCCTTGGACGATTTTGAGAAACCTGTTTAAACTATTACATTTAGGAGGAATTTTCTAAGGTGCTTCAGAACTTAAACTGGGCAGTCAGCCATTGTCTTTGAATTAAGAATGTCAATTGTAAAGGCTGACTTTTGTTTCTGATGAAATTCTGGGCTCTTGGGAATAAAGCTCTGGCCTCAGCTTATATGATCTTGTAGTTTTGTGGGTTTAGCAAGGACTAGTAAGGACGGCTTCCCCCCAGCATGCCCCTTCCACCAATTATGAAGGTACTCATAAAGTTACAGATAAAAGGATTTCTGGTTAAAAATATTTCTTGTCTTCAACAACTTTATAAGAAGCCCATTTTCTGTGATTTGCTTAAATGGTCACCATCTGTGTGAAGTGTGTCTGTGTATAAGTTACTGTCAACTAATTTTCTATTGTGATTATAATGGTGACAGAGTACAGTAATCTTTACATGTGTGTCTGAAGCCTGAGAAAAGCCTCTGCAGGATTTAAGCCCCCTAATTTTTATACCCCTACTAGTTTTCAGTGATGTGTAGTTGGTGTAATGATGAAAAGGTAGGTCCTATGTCAGCCACATGTAAATATGTAAATATTCATTGGATCAGAACCACATTTTGAGTTTTCCCTTAAAAAGAATCAGATCCTTGAAAACTGTTTATGAGATACTAATTTATGGATAATGTTCATTTGAGTGCAGATTCCAAAACCTGTTTAACCCCTGTAATATGTGACATTTGGATTTCACGCATTGATCAGTATTCTGTACAGGATGATATTGCCACATATTGATTTCTCTGATCACTTTTGAGTATCTGCTTGCCCTCCCCACCTTTGTACTTTGTCTCTTCTGAAACTCTGGGCTTTTCTTTCAGTCTGGGGCCTAACTTAGGGGACTTCTGATCTGTGGCTTTTGGTTTTATCCCTGCTCTCTGTTTTCTATTTTCTGTTAGTTGGCAGCGATGGTAATAACTAGGAAAGATGCCTTGATTAAAATGGTGGTAAAAATCATCAAAGTTGTCCCCAACAAAGAACGTCCTGTCTTTCCCCTGCTCGTTGTAGTGACTTGTTGCTTCCTCTGTGTTTTTTGGGGGTCTTCTTTCTGTTTTCACTCTTGGTGACAATCCTCTTTGGTCCCTCTCCCCTATGGGTCCACAGTTCACTCCTGGGCTCTTGTGGGTTCCTTCCTGTGGTTTGCTTCTGATCAGCTTTATGACTTGTTTCTCTGTTAGCCAAAGAGTTACTGCTGAAATCCCTTACTTTTTTTTTTTTTGTCCTCTTAGTCACATCATTTAAATTTTATTTTTATTTTTATTTTTTAGTCCTCTTAGCCACATCATTTTAATTTTATTTCTATTTCTATTTTTTAAATCAAGATAATGCTGGCTTACATCACTGATTGTGTACTAGTAGTATAGAATCTCCCCTCAGGTGTTGTTACCACACTGCACCCACCCCCAAGACACCCACAGTCTACTCTGCCCCCTTCCCTCCTTGCACCCCTCCATCTTGCCTTCTATCTGCTTTCATTTGTTTTTGCATTTCCACTTGAGGCAGCTTCACCGCAAGGTGGGTGAATCCTGGACCTCATGCAGGGTGTCTTCAGGGGTTTGTGTGAACCAGCAGGGCTTGAGAGAGACAGGAAAAAGGATGACCCTTTCTGACCCTTCCCTGGGCGCTTTCACTTGGAACAGTCAGCCTGGTTTTGCTGAGGGGTGTGATTTGGCGTTGCCTTTCACTGCAGAGTGTTTCTAAGTGCCGAGTTGTATGAAAAGCCAAACCTATGGTATTAAGATTCTGTTAAAACACAAGCTGCCCTCTCTTGTCCTTTGCATTGTCACTGTCCCTTGTTTCCTAAGCAAGGATGACCCAGACATTTGCCCTGCTGGAAATGGGAAAAAGTAGATTTCACCCTTCCTCTCTAAAAACCCTGTAGTATGTTCCTAGCCTGCTCCCCCCCCACACACACCTTAAGTTCTTCTGCTTTGTTACTCCTGAGGAATAGGCTTCCTTCTCTTTCCCACATATAGGAAAGGCTCCTGCCTTAGTATCTTTTCTCAGTCTGCCTCTCCTAATGTCCAGCTCCATGGAACCCTGGTTCTAGGAATGACCTCTCCTTTGATGTGGAAGGTTGGTATGGGACATAAAGCTTTTTCTGGCAGCCAGCTTTGACACCTTTTGCTTTCTTCTGCATCAGGGCTCCAGAAAAAATAGTAAAGTTCAGATTTGACTTTTGAATCATTTCTGATCTTCCATTCAGGTCACGTGAGTGGACATTTACCTGTTAGGTGCAGGCACAGTGTTCGTTTCATGTGACTTTGCCTCTGTTCTCATATCTGTGAAATGGTCATGATGCCATCTCCCATCTCTTAGGGTTGTTGTGAATGTTAGTGGGCTAACACATCTGCAGTGATTAAAAAATACTTGGTACGTAGGAAAATCCCAGTGGATTCAGGCTTCTCTTATAAAATGGCAGAAATGGACTGCATATTTGACTTTGTCTAGGGCCTGCACTGGTCAGGGCATCACAGGTGGATAGGTGGATGAGAAGGTAGTAGATCAGAGCCACTCATTAAGAGGGATCTGTATCCTTGAACTCTGAAACTGTGCCATCAGAGCGAATAAAATGAAGGTACAGTTAATTTGGGAGATCAGGAACCTTGAAGGTTGAGGAGGTGTTGGCAGGACTGAAGATGGCATTTCAGGCAGCCAAAGCAAAGGGCTTTTTGTGCTGGAGCACAAGAGGCTGCAGAGAGGAATGTCAGGAAGCCTGCCTGCCCTGGGGCTTCCCCAAGCCCTCCCTCCTCACAGCCCTGGGTGGAAGCAGGGAGATCAGGTAGGATGAGTCAGGTGTGGTAAGAAGTAGTTAGGTTTTGGACATCTTTTGGAGATGTAGCTAATAGAATTTTTTGATGAATTAGAGGAGGGTTGAGAGAGAATCAGAGGATCCAAGGTGGCCCTAGTGTTTTGGGTTCAAGTTTCTAGAAAGATGAAATTTCCATTAATTGGATAGGAGGTGGCTTGGGACTGTAGTGGGAAATAGTGTTGTTTTGGTGTGTGTTAAGCTTAAAATGTTTATTTAACATCTAATTGAAAACAGTGGGTTGCTAGTTGAACAAAGTGGTCTGGACTTTCAGGATGATGTTGGGTACAGAGATAAAATTATGGAGCCATCAGCATGGAAATATGTAGGTTTCTTCTAGAAAGAAACCTAAATAGAGAGTATAGAAAAGAGGGGAGATCTAGAATTAACTCCTGGTATACTGTAGCATTTAGGGCTCAGAAAGTAAGGGCATGGACAAAAGAGGTTGAGAAGGGCTGGTTGGGGACTAACACTGGATGTTGCGTTTGGGGATATGGAGAGGCTTGGGATCTTGAGAGAAAAGGAAGAAAAATCAGACAGAAAAAAAAAACTTGTTTAAAGTCTTTTCTATAAGGAAGGAAGGTGGGTGAAGATGGGCTATAATTACTCTATGTTCACACTTTCTCTCTTTTTTTTTTTTTTTAAAGATTTATTTATTTGTGCATACAGAGCTGGGGTACAGGCCAGAGGCTCAGGGGCGGTGAGAGGCTTCACCAGAGAGTGGGGAGCAGAACAGGCAGATCCACGAAGTACACTGCTGAGGGGAGCAGCGGGCTGGTCAGGAGAGGTCTGCCACACCATGTGATCACCTCAGGGGCAGGCAGGAATTGAACTCATGCGGAAGTGGCTTTAGCTTCTCAGTGCTGCGCTTTAACCCGCTGCGCCACCAGGGAGGGCCACACTTTCTCTTTTTAACACTAAAGATATATAACAAGAATGCTTGATCTGAAGTCATAATAATTTTTCCCCCAATAAAATATATTTGGGCTTTTTGTGCTATTAATTGTGAGTGCTTCAGAGATACTTGCAAGATGTCTCAAACTGTACCTCCTCTTTGACCCCCGCGCCACACTCAGAATAAAGGAACAGGAGCACTGCATTAAATGTGGACATCAAATAGCGGTCAGGTGTCTGCTCGGGTCCTACCGCCTTCGTTAGATCCCAGCATCACCTGTAGAAACTTTGAGAAACTGAAATTCTGATGACAACCAGGGACTCTCTCCAAAGTCTGCTGTGCCAAATCTCAAATTACTGGAATGTGATCTGAGAATATCGACATGCACACTCCCGTTTTCATTGTCATTAACCTTTAAGCCGGCAATGTGGGTCCTTTTCTTCCTCCCCCCACCCCCTTTTTTTTCAAACAAACAACAACTCTACTCTTCTCTGAACAAAAATGAATGGTTGGAATGATCCTAAAACATTTTTGTTGCTTGACAACATATTACAGGGGATTTCTAAACACACACAGGCGCACATTATTCTAGGTCACGGGATGGCTGCCCTGGATGGTGACTCTCTTGGGAACCTCCAGGACCAAGAGAGCAGTTGGTATTGTGGGTATTGTAAGTCAGTGATTGTAGCTGGCGGGAAGGTGGCAAGTGAATCAATGATTTGGCAGTATTTATTCAACTTGAGCTATGTGTGAGGGCAAACTCTCCACTGGACACTGGAGTTTTAGCGGAGGACAAGCTGGGCTGACCACTGCCCTCTAGCGGCCAGTAGCCCGGACAGGCAACCCTTACCAGGCAACTGGAGTGTCAGGTGGGTAAATACCT
>NW_004567116.1:17437833-17439703 GCF_000260355.1 Condylura cristata | reverse complement strand
ACCAGGGAGGGCCCAATGTCTGAGAATTTTAAGTACTCCTTTGTAACCTCACTGCCTCTTGATTTTCTCAACTTTAAAAAGAATTTAAATTTCATTCATTCCAATAGTTGTTTTACCTTTCTCTAGTTACTCATGTGATTACTATATATTGCGACATCTTATTTGTGATCCATGTCTCTACTTTGAAGTGTCTAAAATCTTTTGACCATTTAAGAAAATTGTATTGTTTGTTTTCTTACTGAGTTTTGAGCTTTCTTTATGTATTCTGGATACAAGACTTTTATCAGATCTATATTTTTGCAAATATTTTCTTCCAGTGTGTTCTTGTCTTCTTAACATGTTAGACAGTGTTTTCCAAAGAACAGTGTTTCAAATTTTGATTAACTCTGGTTTATCAACTTTTAATTTTAAGATGTTTTTGTTTTGTTTTATGGTAGAAATATTTGTCCAAGGTCACAAACCTCTCTGATTTCTTCTGGAAGTTTTATATTTACTTTTAGGTCTGTGGTTTGTTCATGTTAATTATTGTATGTGGTGCAGGATAACAGTCAAGGTTAATGAAACATCATTGGGTGTTTGATTGTTCGAGCATTGTTTTATTGAAAAGACTACCCTTGCTCCATTGAACTGTCTTTGTACTGTCTTGGTACCATATATGTGGGGATTTACTTCTGGACTCTAGTTAGCCTGATAGATTTATACCTCTTTCCTTATGTCAGTAAAACACTTTCTTGATTTCTGCAGTTCTGGATTTCTAAACCTCGGCACTGTCGCCATTTGGACTGGGGCACTGTGCACTGTGCTGTGTGTTGGGTATTTTGCAGCATTCCTGGCCTCTGCCCAGTGGATGCCAGTAACTGTCCTCAGCCGCAGTTGTGACAACCAGAATGTCTCCTAGATGTTGCTAACTAAGCCTGGAGGTGGGGGGTAGGGGTGGGGTAAACTCACCCTTCTTGATTTTCAATACTTTCACTTTATTGCAAGTTTGAAAACAAATAGTGTGAATTCTTTTTTTTTTTTTAATCCTTTTGGATATCTCACGCCTTACCTTTTTCATATACATCTTAGTGTGTTGTTTTTTCTATTGAAAAAAGTTGCTAGAGTTTTGATTGTGATTTCATTAAATCGAGATCAATTAGAAAAGATTAATGTCTTTAAAAATTTTGAATTTTATGATCCTGAATATATGTCTTCACTTATTCTGTATTTCTTTTCTTTCATATTTTAAGTTTGTCTATATATATTTCATAGTTTTAAGTATTTTGGTAAGCAATACTTTAAATATTTTTCCTTGTTAGAATATAGAAGTATGGTCTTAAAGATGTTAACTTTCTGTCATGTGGGTCTTCTAAACTCACCTTAGTTCTAGTAGCTTTTTGTAAAATCTTTGAGAATTTTCTAAATATTTAGAAAATAATGTTACCTGTGAATGGCTTTATTTCTTATTCTTGTCTTTTTGTACTGGTTAGAACTTCAAGTCCATAATTGAATTGTGATGGACAAAGTGGGCATCCTTGCCTTGATTGGAGTCTTAGAAGGGAAAATCTTTGTTTTTTCACCATTAAGTATGTTGTTAGCTGTAGTTTTGTTTTTATTTGCCAAGACCCTTTGTCAAGTTGAGAAAGTTCCCTTCCATCTCTAGTTTGCTGTGAATTTTCATCATGTCTTTTGTCAAGTGATTTCTTTCTATGATTTATTTAAATCATCACAAGGCTTTTTGTTTTTGGACTGTATAAAGACAATGTTGAACCTCGTATTCCTGGGATAAATTCCAGATTGCTCATAATGTATGTTCTAGCTGGGTCTGATTTTTTAATATTTTTGTTAAGAATTTATTTATTTGTTATTTTATTTTTAAAGGTTTATTTAT
>NW_004567116.1:17419168-17437503 GCF_000260355.1 Condylura cristata | reverse complement strand
AACAACAGGTAGATGGACGAAGTACACTGCTGAGGGGAGCAGCGGGCAGGTCAGGAGAGGTCTGCCGTGCCATGTGGATCACCTCCAGGGCAGGCAGGAATTGAACTCATGCGCAAGTGGCTTAAGCTTAGTGCTGTGCTTTAACCCGCTGGGCCACCAGGGAGGGCCTAAGCCTTGTTTTTTTGAAATGTTGGGGAATGAAAATAATGTTGCTCTGTAAAAAAGTAGGTAAGTACCCGCTCTTCCATTTTATGAGTGTATTTGGATGAATTGGCATTATTTCTGCCTTAAGGTCTGTGGTCTTACAGATGAGATTGAGGATAATTCAAGAATTCTTTAGTAAAATAGAAAGTATCAGGTATCTCTGTGTATGTCTTCATTCTCAGGGCTACCAGTGGACACTTGCTAGACATAGGGATAGAGGTTTGGCTTCAGGTCTAGAGTGAATGATCTGGGTGAGGGAAAATTGTATTGGATGAGTTTAGGAAACAGGTCACTTTTGGCTGAGTATGGGCTATTTATAAAGTCATTTCACTTTCTAGGGCTTTAGTTTTCTCACCTGTGATAAGAACCTCAAGATCCCGCCTTTCCCCCTCACCCGTTGCCCTGGCTATATATGTTTGGTGAGTCATATCAGCTGTATTTCTCATCTTTTCCTACATTACTGCCAAGTCCAGACAAAACTCATTCTGAAAAGGGAAGGGTTTCCTCATATTTTGTTGCTATAATTATAGCTTGAAGTTGGATAAAGCATTAGCTTATATTTAATCTTCTCTGACTTCTAAACAATTATGAGAGGAATATATATGTTATTAAGTTTAAATGGCACATGATATTTGAAGTAAAATGCAAATGGCCCTGCTGACTTCCAACTACAGCCTTGAGACGTATTGCCCAGCAAGTATGATGGATTCTTCCAGATTTTTTCATACAAATATTAATCCATATATGTATACTTAACTTAATTTTTTATAAGATACAGGGTGTGATATTTAGTTCCTTGCTTTTCTTCCCCTAGTACTGTATTATATTGTATCTTTCTGTGTGAAGACAATTTTGTCATAAGAGAATTTGAACTTTTTCTTGAAACACAGAAAAACCTTTACTAGAAAACAGTTTTAAAGCCACAGATAGGAACACCCACAGAATTAAAATATCTCTATGACCATTCCTCCTATTTTCTCTACTCTCTGACTTCCTTCCTGGAAAAAAACCTCCACAGATGTCTAAGGAAAATCAGGGATCCTTTCAAACACCAAATTGAATGGGGATAAACACAGTGTTTAAAACAACTAATGTAGATGTAAATAAGGCCATGTAGCTGCCTTTAGCCCAAGGTCATTGCTGCACCTGCCATCTGTCCACTCAGGCGATACTTCGCCTAATGCATCCTAGCCACAAGAGAGGATTTTGATTTTGATTTATATATGTTAAGTCTATTCTTAGCTTGAAATAAAAAATCTCCTGACGTCAGAAACACAAAATGGCTTTGGCATTTATGCAGTACCAGTAAATAGGAAGATTTAGAATATTTCTAACTTTACTCTTGATGTGAAATAGGAATTAAGTGCTAGAATGAAACCAAGACTCCGAGACTGCCCCTTTACCTCTGTCTCTGGTATTGAACACTGTTCCTCTGTAACTTATCTTTTTATGTACCAAATGTCAACAGAAAACTGAGGGATATTGCAGAAAAATGCAAAGTCTGAGAAGAAAATGTGTCGGAATTAATAGTGCAATTTAAAAGTCCTGGTCAAAAAGGGCTGAGCAAAAATATCTCTGAACTAACTTACTTCATAATCAAATAATAAACCTTTGTGGGCTCTTCCTGGTGGTGCAATGCATTAAAGCACAACACTGTGAAGCATTCTGTAGCTATTGCAGCACGAGTTTGATCCCAGCCAAGGAGGCGACCCACAGGGCTCAGCAGACCTCCCCTGTCCCACCTGCTGCTCCCCTCAGCAGTGTACTTCGTTGATCTGCCTATTCTGCTCCCCACTTTGTCTCTGCTCACCCCCTGACATCTCTGGCCTGTACCCCAGTTCTTGTATGCATAAATAACTCTTTAAAAAATTAAATCTTCATTTTGAAAAGAATGGAGGACCTTGATTATGAACATTATTTTGAATTTAATTAAACTGGAGGGAAGTATATTCAGAAATCAGTGCCATAGAGTTCTCTTTACAGCTTCCTGTTATTATTTTGTAATACTTGAGGTGAACACGTGAATTAGCTAGTGAATTCTACAGAGACTAAATCCGTTTTTAGTGGAATGGAGAATAATTACTTGTCTGTAAACTGACAATAAGAATGACATTTTAAACAAGTGTTTGTCCATTCTCCTGGAGAATATGATATGTGTTCTTTTCCCTCTAGGGGTAATAGTCTCCTGATTTGGGTATAGCACTTCACAGTTGTTGAAGTTGTCACTCTTTTATCTTTTTTTTTTTTTAAATAATATAATAGTTTATTTTTACATCATTTTGTGCCTTTTCCCATCTCAGCTGTAATCCCCATGACTTCCCATCACCAAATCACCCATGTGCCATCACCATAGTCCCGTGCACCCCCCCACCCCCATTTTTGATCTCATTCCCCACTCCAGCCCTGTAAAATGTCTCTGGTATATAGTTGTTCATTATTATTATTTTCCCCCCTGTTCCTTTATACTCCTGCTATGATCACTATTTTATCTTATTGGAATCTCATTCACTCTTCAGTGAGTGCTGAGAATATGATTTGCTAAAGGTGACCTTATGGCCCAGGGAATTTTTACATTCATTATTCATTATTTTATAATCCAGGGGACAGATTACCTAGCTGCTCAGGTAAAATCAACTCAGGTGTGGGACCTCAGGCCACAAGGGACTCTAATGTGACATATGCAGAGTGGAAATGAAATATTACTGGGCCATGTGCACTCTGTGATTAACTGGTAGAAATATTAACATTTCTGCACAGTAACTACTTCAACTTTGTCATTTGTTCCTCTCAACAACCCTGTGAAATAATTCTGCTCTGATCTCCCTGTGGAATTTGAGGCACACAGAGTAACTTCACAGCAGTTCAGCCAGCTGTGAGTGGAGAGGGGAGGTCTGAACCTAGACCCTTCAGCTCCTCAGCCTTCAGTCTGCTTCATTAGGCTGCTTTCCTCCAAGGGGCGGAGGTCCTGGCTTTGTGTCTCTTTTTCGCAGTCTGCATCCATCCTTCCACCTCTTTCCACAGACTGGCTTCTCTCCTTACCCACAGAGTCTTGGTTCCCCCATAACTACACCTTACAAGGGGCCTTCCTCTGCGGGGGCTCCCTGCCAGCAGAGTTGGCAAGACTTCAGTTCATGTTTTCCCAGAGGGAAAATCAGAAGTAGGTCTACCCCTGATCTGCTTTGGCAGATACCAGAAGAGAGGAGGCACATGGTACCAAAATGATTCCATCTGTGGCCTTTAATTTTCCCTCAGGACAGTTGTAAATGAGGTGGTGCAGATGTGGCAAACTCCCCAAATTTGTCTTCTTCCTCATAGCAGTAAAAAACAGATTCACGTGTTGGTAACTTGGCTCTAGGAAAAGCATCAAGGACAAGTGGCCTGATCTATAGTGTTGGCCAATGTCCATGGTGTAAATACTCCCATCACGGCTCATTTCAAGCTACCAGTTTGACAATGAGAAGGGAAGAGGTTTGCACAATTGGCTCAGTGCCCATCTGATGCTGCCCCCCTACTCTCCCCCCCCGCCCCGGGCTAAAGGCAAAGTAGCCTACCCAGTCAGTGCGGCATGGCTCCCAGGACTCTGCAGTCTAGGCTTAGTGAGCACCAGCTAGGTGGGTTCATAATTATGGAAACAGGAATGAGATTTCAGGATCGAGAGGGTAGAAGTTAGATTTGACGCACCCATGGCAATTAGCTTGAATATCTAGTCCTCAGTGGGTAACCTAGTAGGCACACAGAGATGCTTTCTAATAAATTAGTTTCCTTTGCATGCCATAGCTCCCTTGTGACATATATTGATTTCACTGATTTTAAGATGTCAGACTTGGTTTTCTCAGGAGAGGCTTGGTTTTGTTGTGTGGTACTGGGAGGTGCTAATTTTTCCTTGCTTCCAGATGCCAGTGTCTCCACTTCATCTGGTCTTGTCACTCGTGGACTCTTCCACTTTCCAGCCTAGAGGATGGAGTGGCCTGTGAGATATATTTCAGTTGAAAATACACTATTAGTCTTGATTGGAGGTTTTTATTTATGATCATAAGGTCATCTGTCAGTTCAAGTAATTATGCTAAAAGCCACGACTGGAACTTCTGACAGCATGTAAGATGCCCCCACAGACTGTCTGCTGGCTCTTTCTCGGGCACTGAGACTGGGAGCCTTGGCTGTGCTACTTTCAGTTCTGTTATGTGCCCGCGCCTTGCCACCTGACGTGACCATCGCTAACCCTGGCCAGCTCTCCTAAACGGTGGAGTTGGCTCCTGGGGGTGGAGTGAGGAAGGGTTGACAGAGTCAGTTGTTCTTTAGACGTGGAGTTCTATGTCCTCCTGGTGGGAGGAAGGTCAGTGTCTGTGCCTACAGAAATAGCACAATTAATTTATCCTTTTAATTTCCCTCAGGATATAGCAGGAGAAAAGTTATACAAGGTTCTTCTTTTTTGTTTCTGTGATTTGTCCTAGATTGTGGAAATGTTGACTCTAAATGAGAGGACTCACATTGATGAAACAGCTCCTATTGTGTTAGTTCTTGGATCAAAGGTTTCCTCTTATTTAATCCCCATGATGACACTGAGATTGTTCTTGCCCATTTCACTTGGAGCTACCAGGGAGAGAATATTTAAGAAACAGAGTTGCCCACAGGCATATTGCTGGTAAGTGAGGGATTTGAAACCACATCTGAATACAATGCAAATACATTTCCAGTTATACTCTGCAGGCTTCTGCCTTATCTTAGTCAGTTTTCAAACATATGGAAGAACTGAAAGGACTGGACAGTGAGCAGTTCAATGTTTTGATATATTTGCTTTATCATTAAGTCTGTTCCTCTTTCCATTCATTAATTCCTCCTGTTTTATTGGACACATTTGAAGTAAGTTGCAGATATTTGCACAGGTTACCCCTGAACACCAGCATGCATACTGTTGATGAAGATCACTTTTCTTTTGAGGTAAAATTTATAATCAAAGAAATCATAAGTATAAATTCGTCCATTTTTGACACCTGGGTAATCCAAATCCCTGTCAAGATATAGAACATGACCTTCAACCCCAAAAGTAAGTGCCCTCTTGCCAGACATTCCTCTCGCTGTTTACCAGCCCCTCCCTCCTCTGGCCCAGGCATCAGGATTTTCCTTTTTTCACCATGGCTTAGTTTTAGATGGTACAGCCTTAAATAGTGACACCTGTTGTTTCTAGTGGGCTTTTCCTCATAGGTATTAATTCAGACAATATTTACTGAAAACCTGGTATATGGCAGGTGCTGGGCCAGAGGAGGGGTGTGGTGAGCGGGAAACAGACATTGGCTTACGTGGAGAAACAGCAACAGTTTCTGATAATTAGCAGCAAAGGTGAGGGCTGAGAAGGAGAAACCCAGGAGACAGAGTTCGAGAGTGACTTTTGAGCCAACATCAGAAAGATGAATAGGAGGCAACTAGGTGGGAATTGGGGCAAAGGGAAATTAGGTATCATCTATGGTGGGAAGGAGTGTGATCCCCCTCTCCCCCCAATGCCCCAGAACTGGAGAGAAGGTGGGTATGCACAATGGGTAGGAATCAAAGAGTGACCGGTGACTGGGCAGGAGACTAGCAGGGTCCACAGCACCCAGGAGACAGGCTGTGGATTCTAACCTTTATGTTAACAGGAATCAGCCCAGTTTGGGTGGGATTGAACCCCTACGGTGAGACACCAAGGAATTGAGCTATAGAGCCATGAATTAGAGAGTGGTGAATTGGAAGGAATAAACAAACTAACAAAGTCCTGGTTCTTAGCCATAGGCTGCTCTGTTCTGCCTGTTGAGTGTCACTCATCTATTTTTAGCCAAAAAAGAAGGAAAATCACCCATAATTTCAGCAGCAATCTCACACAGCCATTGTTAGGGTAGGTGTATGGTTGGAACCTGGCATCAATTTTTTTTTTAAGATTTATTTTATTTATTCATGCATACAAGAAATGGAGTACAGGCCAGAGGTGGGGTGAGAGGATTCACCAGAGGCAGAATGGGGAGCAGAACAGGAGGATCCACTGAAGTACACGGCTGAGGGGAGCAGCGGGTAAGGAAGGAGAGGTCGGCTACGCCATGGGGGTCAGCTCCCTGGCCGGGGGTCAGACTCAGGCTTTGGCAGTCGGTGATAGCTTGACAGCGCTGAGACTGTAACCCCTGCGCCCCTGTGCCTTTTACAAATATAACTTTAACCACACCATATCATGGTTTCTGAATCTTCCGATTCAGGTTCCCAGTTGATGCATTATGAGTGATTTTTGTGTTTCAATTACAGTCTGAGCTAAAGATTTTAATCAGTTATGTCTCCTAAATGTCTCTTCTTTTAAGAATATCCAGTTCCATCAGCTCCAGTTAAGTGTTGAGAATACCCAAGATTTTTGTTTTGTTCTTTCTGGGGGGTGGGACAAGAGGGGGTGCAGAGGAAGGAAGCAAACACTTCTCTTCTAAATTTTGTCAGTTTATTGTCATGCAGCCAAGGAAGAACTGGTGAAAATAATTCAAATGTCTTTACATTTTCATGATCCTATGCAGGTGGGGTAAAATTCTTACAAGTCCCCAAACTTTCCTGGTAGTTGAGGCTCCAGCTGGCCATCTGGTGGAATGGTTATCGCCCCCTACAAACAGGCATCCCGATGGTGGACTGCCCTCCAGGGGGCCTTCATTTTAAATCTCGGTGGCATCCATTGCCCACTGGCCATCTGTTTCCCCCCACCCAGGGTTTTTCTTGGCTTTGCACACTGATGGGTGCCACCTCTTTGGAGCCACCTGTGCCTACCTTGGTCCTTTTTATTCTTTAAATGTCATCCTAAACCTTGGAAATGGTTCCAGCTTGTCTCATCCAGTTCTGTGAATTCACAGTGACAAAGATGACGGAAGGATCTGGCATACTTGGGCAGTGACGCTCCAGCTCCTCTTCTGTGCTGGCTCATCAGCCTGGGGGCTCAGCTTTGTATTTTCCAACATCGTCATGTAGCCCTGGCTGAAAAAGAGCTAACTCCGCTCACGCGTGCTGCTAGGAAACTTACTTTTGATGTCTCGCCAGTGGGCTACTTAGCTCAAGCCATTTTAAAGAAGGATGCTTAATAATCTATTCTGAATTTAGGAGTAATTAATAAAAAAAATTTCTTTCATTTTGATATCACCTTAAGTATTTCATCAGTTGCGACAGTCTTGTCTGTTTCTGGGCTTTCTGGTACAGCACATCTTTGAGACATACTTCAGTGTGTATAGAAACCAGCCAGGTAAGTATCTGCAGAACCTCAGAAGCAGCTGGCCCATCATGGGCTTCACAGCTTCAGATTCCCCTGGGCTGGGCCCGCAGGATCTGGGGAGAGCCGCCAGCCTGACTACCACCTGGAATGCTCTGCTGGAGCTTCTTCAGTGGGCATGCCTCTGCCAACTCCAGGACTCCTATTTGGCAATCCCAGTCCCGTGCCTCCTCCACTAATGCACCTCATGGGTGCAAGGACCCTCCAAGAACCCCACCCTGCAGCTACTAACGTGGGCCCTCCCTCCACTCAGACCCACTGCCCAACCTCTAGTTCCCTCTGCGGCCCATTTTGAGGCTCTCTCCCTCAATAATTTATTATCTTTCCTTCTGTTATATCCTCCCCAAATCTTTTCAATTCCTCGGATCAACCGGAGTTGCTATAGCTCACTGGGGCTGAGCCTCTAATCCTTCTCAGGCCTTTTCTTTTTAAATGTAATTGTTTTCACAGAAAGTTTTACTTATTTAAATTTTCCTATGTTTAGTAAAACTAAACTCCTTGTGTTTGAGAAAAATCAGAACAAAAAAGCTGAGGGTCGATAGAAACTTCTACCATGGGGTCTCAGATGGAAGGCTGGTGCTAATTCCCAAAGTGGGACCAGGGGTACTTTTAAGGAAGAGGCACAAGGACATAATTGTGTGAAAATAGCTAATTGACTATGGAAGGTAAAATAGCCAGCTGCAATATAAGTGGTACAGAGAATAAATGTTAAATCTCTGTTTTCTGTATGCACTGGGCTGCTGTATTTGGCACCTGTTTTACTCTGGGTTGCAATAGGAGTGGGTTTGTGAGTTCCTCATGCTAAGAACCTGCCTGACACAGCAAGTCTGGCTGAGTACCTGTGATCTGGACCCCACAGCTTAGTGCTAGAGGCCCTTTGGGAACTTCCAAAGTGTTGGTGTTTGGTAGAACAGGTCTTAGCAGATTCTTCAAAAGAGAAGTTGACATTTTACTTCAGAAACATATGCTTATGACAATACATAGTGGACATTGTGGTGTAAAGTTCTCTTTAGACTGTTCTGTTTTTATTTAAAATTTTTTTAAAGAGTTATTTAATTATGCATACAAGAACTGGGGTACAGGCCAGAGATGCGGGAGATGAGAGGATTCACCAGAGACAGAATGGGGACAGAACAGGCAGATTGATGAAGTGTTCCTCTGAGGGGAGCAGTGGGCGAGACAGGAGAGGTCTGCTGCACCATGTGGGTTACCTCCCTGGCTGGGGATTGAACTCATGCTGCAGTGGCTTCGGAGAGCTTCATAGTGCTGTGCTTTAACCTGTTGCACCACCAGGGAGGGCCCTACACTGTTCTAATTGAGTTGCCTGAAACTACATTATCTTCACAGCATGTCCCCAACAGGTACCTTACAGTCAAAGTAAGTTTCTATGTATTTTGCCAGCATTTTCTGGGTTCTGATGCTCTGTTGAGTGCCTGACATGCTTATTATGACTTTTTCTTTTAAATACAACTTTTTTTTAAAGATTTATTTATTTGTGCATACAGAACTGGGGTATAAGCCAGAGGAGCAGAGGTGGTGAGAGGATTCACCTGAGACAGAGTGGGGAGCAGAACAGGCAGATCAACGAAGTACACTGCTGAGGGGAACAGCGGGCGGGTCAGGAGAGGTCTGCCGCACCATGTGGGTTACCTCCGGGGCAGGGATCAAACTCACACTGAAGTGCCTGCAGCTGGCTTGCAGTGCTGCGCTTTAACTCGCTGTGCCACCAGGGAGGACCTTATTATGACTTAATCTTCACGGCCATTTTATGAAAGATGAGCTATAATTACTTCCACTTTATAGGCGGGGAAGCCAAGGTAATGTAACCTGCCCGGCACCGCATGGCATAATGATGTGGGACCTGTTCCCCTGAACACAGGCCTGTGCTCTGTCCACTGCTGTGGGCTCTCCAGGAAGGGACCTGCCCCTCTGTGCACCCAGCACAGCCCCGATCTGAGGATTCACTGAAGCTGAGGACAAGCCTACATTGCCTGCATGGCAGAGGCCTGTCCTATCCAATGTCTGTACGTGATCAGGCCATAAGAAGAGTTTGAGTGTGGCTGTGGCCACGAGGATATCCACATTTCAGATTTCCGGTACATACTGATCCTTAGTCCTGGGCCTCACTGCTGGGGTTACTGAGAATCGATGGCTTGCATTTTGACTCTCATAGTACTTGGAATTCAGTTATACCAGCAAGAATTCTCAAGGATTTTATGGAATTCCTCAAAACTCACACAGATTGAGACATTTCTGCGTTTGAATTTGTCTCCGTTCTGAAAGAATGCAAAGGCCTGAATCACACTGTGGCTACATTTAAATACAATTTAGTTACTATGGGATATGATTCTGAATTTGCCCTTTGAGCTCGGTGAATGATGAGCTTGTCTTGGGGACTCATCATTTTTCCTGCCCTAGGGCAATACTGAAAATAATGTTTTGATTTCCAGCTACCTTTTATGTAACTCATGTACATTGAGGCCAGAGAACTGGATCTGATATGGATGTTAAGAATTTTCCTGCATCTAGATATTCTGCTTCAGTTTCTACTAGATTTCTTATATAACCTCTATTCAGCAATAGTTACTGAGAGCCTCCTGTGTGCCAGGTGTGGGCTTCTTTTCTTTTAAAAAAAGATTTGTTTATTTATGCATACAGAACTGGGTACAGGCCAGAGGTGGGGGGCAGTGAGAGGATTCATCAGAGACAAAGTGGGGAGCATAAAATATACTGCTGAGGGGAATTGTGGGCTGTAGCCTGTAGGTCACCTCCCTGGCTGGGGATCGAACTTGTGCTGCAGTGGCTTTGGTGAGCTTCATAGTGCTGTGCTTTAATCCATTGCGCCACCAGGGAGAATCTGGGCTCCTTTCCTTGAAGACTCACCACTGCTCTTGAGCAGCCCATTTCTCAGGCATACACTGGAAATCATTTATCTGCAGGGATTCTTAGGTGTTAGGACCTTTGGGAGGATCTATAATCTGGTAGGCTAAGGCTTGGGGAAACTTGGCCAAAAAGAAATACCATCAGGATTTGGAGTATAAGGGGATTCCCTTAAAAGCAAGCAAAAATATTTGTTACTAGACAGATAACTGTCATTTAATCCATTTTCCTCATTTTAGGGAGGAGAATCACTTGGTCAAATTAAGTGACCTGTAATATTGAAGCTTGCCTTTTTACATTAAGCCATCAGCAGCAGGATTAGGGAATAAAAGTGCCCTTTCAAGCATTTTTCTACTCGAACTCTCCTCTTTCTACATAGCCAACCAGCAGTGAATGGTAAGAATATCATAAACCCGGCTTTCTGTATGAGTAGCCTAGGTAGATGGAGATGAAGCTTGTCATTCCCCGGTGAAGGGTGGAGACAGACCCAGAGCCCTAGAGTCCTGTCTCCTTGTCCACTACGTTTTGATGGAGTAGTGTCCCCTCACATTGGCAGGCCCCAGTGTGGCTGAGGAGAAGGAACAGGGGGAGGTTAGAGAATGGGGAAAGACGCAGGGTGAACAAGTCTGGTATTTTGGGCTCTGCAAAGAGGTTTCTTCTTCTCTGAAACTACCTGGAATATGTGAGTGGGAAGCTGTTTTGAATTTTTCTGCTTTATTCTTTCACTCATACAAAAGCCTCCTCTTCGTTTGCAATTCCTGTCTTCCCCCTCCTTCTTGTTCTCACCTTCTGACTTTGCAGACCTGGCTCCTCATTTACTGAGGATTCAACACACTAAAGTCATTTCACGCCAGGTCCGGCCATCCGTGCAGATGATATCAGGCCCCAGGGGACAACCCGCCCTGCCTTACCCTCCAGAGCTTCCTGACCTCTCGGTTGGGGCCGTATTTCACTTCATTCCCTGAGCGCTGCTCCCTGGATGTGCCTCTGAGAACTTGTGCCTCTTCTGAAATCTCAGGGCCTCTATCCCACTCTCTGTCTGGCAGCAGCTCTTATCCTTCCGGGGCATGCTTCCTTGTTCCCACTTTGCCTTGCTGGATCTTGCTGGGGTTTCAAGCTCCTCCATCTCTGACTTATTTTTCAGACTATGATTTGATTGTCATCATACACTACATAGCATGTTCAGACTAGTTTCTTTCACTTGCAGATTCACCTAAGGGCCCTCCATGTCTTTTCATACCTTGATAGATCATTCCTTTTAGTCTTTGAGCCATAGTCCTTTGCTCAGATGTATTAGTCAGTTTGTTCACCTTTTCAAAATTTTATTAAATATAAAACATGCACATCATCCATGAGATGCCCTCCTAAATTCCCTCCCTCCTATTCTCCTTTCTCTTCCCCTCTGGTAACCTCAGTTCTGTTGTTGGTGTTCACTGGTTTATTTTTATTTTGTTTTGTTCATTCATCTGCCTTGATTGCACAGAGGGAAATCACCCCATCTTTGTCTTTTACCTTCTGACTTACTTTGCTCCTCATATTCCCTCAAGTTTCTTCCATTTGTACAAATGGCAAAACGTCATCCTTTTTTTTTTTATAACAGTTTATTTTTACATCATTTTGTACATTTTTTTTTCCATCTCAATTGTAATCCCTGCGGGTTTCCCATCACCAAGTCACCCGTGTGCCATCACCATAATTCCGTGCACTTCCCCCCCTCCCGTTTTTGATCTCATTTCCCACTCCACCCCCGCAAAATGTCTCTGGTATATGGTTGTTCATCACTAAGCATGATCTTTTCCAGCTCCATCCAAGTTGCTGCAAAAGACATGTGTTTCTCTTTTTGGGTTGCTGAGTAATATTCCATTGTATATATGTACCACATCTTTTTAATCCAGTCATCTACTTTTGGGCATTTGGGCTGCTTCCATGTTTTTCCAGTTGTAAATAAAGCAACAATAAACATGGGGGTGCAGGTATCTTTTTCAATCAAAAATATGGAACGCTTCATGAATTTGCGTGTCATCCTTGCGCAGGGGCCATGCTAATCTTCTCTGTATCGTTCCAATTTTAGTATATGTGCTGCCGAAGCAAGCACTCATTCTTTTTTTTAATAGCCAAATAATATTCCACTGCATAGATATACACTCCTCTCTGCCCCTGTTTTTCTTTATTCAGTCATCAATCGATGAGTGGGTACTTAGGTTGTTTCCATGGTTTAGCTGCTGTAAATAATGCTGCAATAAACATTGTGGTGCTCCTTATTCTTTGAGTTAATGATTTCATATTCTTCAGAGGATTGCCCAAGATTGCTGGATCATATAGTAATTTGTTTTTTTGTTTTTTGAGTGTTCTCTGACTCTAACTTTTATCTTTGTCTATCTCATCCTTCGTGCTTCTTTTCTCTGTCCATCCCAAACCTCACGCCTGCCTTTGTCTTCTCGTCTCTCTGTTGTTCTCCAAGTGCATACTCTCAACTTTGGTATAGTTCAGCCTTTCACTGTCTCAACTTCACAGACAGCTGTAAATGTAAAAATGGACTGGTAATTGGTACCCTTATGATTCCTGTTTCCAGTAGCCCATAGTCAACTGGTCAAACTGCTTGTTTCAGAAGGATCTCTTCAGATTCAATAGTGCCATTCCCCACCTTCCCATATGGCTCATCCAGTTTGTCTACCTGAGACTTCTAGGTTCTTCTGGTCACTCAGCCCATACATGACTTCTGAGGCACCTTCTCAACTTGCTTACACCTTGAATATGTGCGTGCACCAAGATCTGTCCTAGCCTCTGTCTTCGACTTCACCAGCATCTAGGTGTTGACAACATAAAAGATATCTCCAGTCAAGAATAATGACATCTTCTTAATCATTTGAATCAGGGGTCTGTGACCTCTAGAGTGTTATTTTCAAGTTACTTTGATGGCAGTACACACTATGAACTACATTTTACATTTTGACCCAGCCTGTGCATAATTCACCACTGAAAAAATAAGTGCCTGGAAATACCATTCCCTCTCTTCCTCCCTCTTTTCCTCTTTTCATCCCTTTCCTTCCTTCCTCTACCTTTCTTCCTTTCCTTTCCAAACTGGTCATGATCCACTAAATTGAACTCATGGTCCACTAATGATTCATACTTTGAAAAATCACTGCTCTGGGATGTGTATGTTGATAAGTAATTCAAAATTATATGGAAATTTTAATATATTTTAATTTAATATATTTAAATTTAGTGAGTATCATATCTGTTTTTCTGGGACAGAGGAACTTCCTTAGCATTTACCTTTCCACCACGCACCTGATGAAAACAGATTTTATAACACTGACTTGGGTATTTATTTTCAGTGGGATTTGACACTGTTAGCTTCATGCACCCAAGCATAGAAATGCATGATAATTATTTGAAATGTGGGCCCTTTGCATCAGCTCTCTGACATGTTCTGTGTGTTTGTTGTTAAATGAAGTTAGTATTTGCAGACTCTCAGGGAGGGCGAAATGGATCTGTTAAATCTCTACTATATGCTGGGTGAGGCACCATAAAAAGGATTTACTTGCTGAAGGAAGCTTTGTAAAACCTTCATTTAAAGTCAGCTAAAATAACAAGCCCCAATCCTGTTTTTTTTTTCTTCTTCTTCTTCTTTTGGTTTCTATCAAGTCACTTATTTAACTGCCCTTGGTCAAGGAATGAAGAAAATAGCAAACAGAAGGAACATTCTTGCCCTCATGGGTCTTTTAGTCCAGAAAAAGGAATGAGAAACAATAATTGCAAAATCAACAAAGCACTGAGGAAAAGAGACTAAGTACCTTGAATGCATTTAGGCTGAAATACATGTAGAAAAACTGAAATGAGCTTTGTGGTAGGGTTGTGTAGGAAACTAACAGGAAAGGAGTCACAAGATGAACCAACGCTGATTTGAGCAACAATCATTTAAACAGTGTGATTTTGAGCAACTGAACATTCAGATGGAATTGCCATAATAAATGACAAAAACGTTTCCAGACTAAATGTCCTCTGGTAATATCTTGTCTATTATCCTACTATTTTTCAAAGGCCCAAAAGCTGCACTCGGATTGTCTTCTTGTTCCTGGTTTCCCTGTCTGGCTTCAGGAGAGGAAGGCTGTAGTCAGCAGGCTGGCCTGCTACAGGGAAGGTTAATGGTTTCTCCAAGTAGGGCTATTTATTATTACCCCTGAGTACTACTCCTCTGAGTGATTCTGGCAGTTGGAGCAAAACGAACTCATTACTATAGCAGTCAAAGAATGAAAAATGACCACTGTTATGAGTCTTTTTTTTTTTTTTAATTTAGTATCACAATGACAATTTTATTATAATTTGTGTGTGCGACTCTTAACAAAACTGGCATGCAGACAAGAGGGAGAAACAAAATCCAGAATCCCAGACCCCAGTTCACCATGGCTCACGTTTCTGCTGTCACTGAGTGTTGCTTTAATTTGCTTGGCTCGTGGTCTGCACGTCTGGGAGGGGTGCAGGCTCCTGTGGACCCCACTTAGGCTTCTCATGTGCACAGGCCATCTGGCAGCTTGAGTGTACATGTGCAGAGGAGGGCCGCTGCTGGGAGCCCTTGGCTTTCCATTTGGTGCCTCTATTTTCAAGTGGTCTTTGGTCCAAATTGTATGACCTCGTGTGTCTTGCAGGCAGGTGGATGTTGATGGGGGTGCTGGAGCGCAACCTTCTCCTCACGGAAGCTGGGCTGTCATCTGGCAGAGAAATGCTGCCCGCCTGAGCCGAGCACGGCTCCCGCAGCCTTGAAATTCAGGATGGTCCTGACATTTGCTCTTCGCCCCTGCAGTTTCCACCCCCACCCCCACCCCTTCCACGCTGCATTGAGGGGATTACCGCCATCCATCTTGCTTCACAAATCTAATTGAAAAGGATCAGGTTATCTTCCAGTTACTTTACTGCTTTTTTAAAAACTCTTTAGTTAACAGTTGCTTTCGTATTCTGAGGTATCAGATGATGTCTTCTTGCCCCTTAACCTCTACTAAGCTTGACACTAGTCTCCTTTCCTTCAAAGTCCTCAGGGACTTAAGTGCTTAAGTTCACTTCTGCCTTTGACCTTATTTCAGTGGAATGAATTCAGTGTAGGAGCTTAATCTCCTTGTTCTTCACATCTCCATCTAGATAATGTGGGGTGCGAGTCTTTTTCTTATCTCTGTAGACACCTCACCTGAACTAATTATTACAGCATTACAGATTTTTTGAACCATTTCTCTTTTGCTTTACATTGCCAGAACTTAATTTTCTTATTATCATCAGGCGGTACAATTGTTTAAAATATATTTATTAATCATCCTTCATTTTTGGGCAAGGTATGATTTCACTGTGAAATTCCCCTGTACACTTGTCTGTACATTTTGACCACCTTCACCTATTTCTCCCATGCTGCACCCCCCAGAAATCTGGAAAACGCCCATCTGTTATTTCTATCTATGAGTTCAGTGTTTTACTCCCATGTAAGCTTTGTCTATGTTGTTGCAAATGGTGGGGTTTTCCTTTTAATGGCGGAATAATATTCCACATATGTGGGGGGGCCATCTGTTTTTTTTTTCCCCATTTATATGTCAACACTTTTAGGTCGTTTCTGAGTCTTGGCTAATGCAAATAATACTTCTGTGAACAGGAGGGTGCAGATATCTTGGCGATATCTGCTAGGTTATGTGGTAGCTCTATTTTTTGTTTTTAAAGGAAAGTTCATGCTGTTTTCCATAGGGATTGCACCAATTTACATCCCCATCAAAAGTGCAGTTTTCCTTTCTTCACATCTTAGACCACACTTCTTGTCTTGTCTCTCTGATGTTAGCCTTTCTTATAAGTGTGAAGTGATACCTCATTGTGGTTTTGATTTACATTTCCCTGCTGAATAGTGATGTGAATACTTTTTCATGTACCTGTTGGCCACTTGTAGGACTTCTTTGAAAAAATATCTATTTAGTTTCTCTGCCCATTTTTAAAGTAGCTTTTTTTTTTTTTTTTTTTTTTTTAGTGTATCAGGATGTATGAGTTTAGTTATTTGGGATATTAATGATGTATCAGATATGTGATTTACAAATACTTTCTTGTTAATTTTTAAAAAAAATTTCTTTGCTGTGCAGAAACTTTTAGTTTGATGTAGTCCTTTTGGTTGTTTTTGTTACCTTTGCTAAGAATATTTTACTAGGGTTGGGGAGTCCAAAGGTTTTTGCGCTGTAATGAGACAAATGGCTTTAAAAAGTTCATGCTGTGTTCATATTCTGGCCAATTCCAAAGACCCAGAACCTCTGCTTCCTAATTTCTGTTTTCTCTTACATTGCCAATCCCCAAATTCCTCAGTAGTTTTCACTAAGAACTACTGAGCTTTTTTGGTCACCTCTTCCTCTCAATGACCTGTGACTACCTTCCAAACCCAAGAAACTTATCAAATATTTTCCCCTCTTCAGGTGATTCCCTTTTTAATGACTGGTAAGATAATAGAATCACATTGCTGCTTATTATTTACTTTATAGAGGAAAAAATGTTCAATTAATTTATTCTTTTGAAATAAGGAATAGCTATCTATTGTATACAAACGATAGAGATTAGAAAGTATCTTTTGTAACTACATTTTTAAAACATGCGATATAACTGGACTAGTATATTCTGTAGCTAGAAGAGAAGCTTATTTTAATCAGTGGGGGTGGGAATCAATTGACTACGGGAATCAGTTGGAATAGAGAACTAAATTCTGAGCTGGAGGGAAAGTGCAGGAGATTGTGCCTCCAACCTGCAGTATGAGTTTCACTTTGGGCCACACTGCTTCCTCACCAGCAAAATTGGTTTCAAACCTCTCTCTCTCTTCTTAAAATTTTAGGAAAACTGTCTCTACACAGATGTCTTGTGTGAGCAGTTTTCAGCATCTGCATTGCAGCTCTGCATGTCCAAGGTGATATAGATTTTCCTGTTAAGGGATTGGTTGCTTCACCTCTGATACCAGCCCTAAGATTTGGTGTCCTGCTCTTACACGACATTCTAAAGCAGCCTGAGAGCTAGTTGTGTGGGAAGCTTGTATCCCTTAAAACAGCACCACCATCAGAGTTAGACAAATGTGACTGATGGTCGGGGCCTGGGGGAGCACATGTCTTGACATCCATATTTTTTTTCTTTTGGAGGATTTATGAACCTTGGAAAGCATCTGAAAATTATGGCTCCGTCAGTGAAACCAAATTTGTCAGCCCAACATTTGTGAAACCCCAGCCTTTAAATTTTTTTTTAATGTAATAGTTTATTTTTACGTCATTTTGTGCTTTTGTCCATCTCAGTTGTAATCCCCATAGTCTTCCTATCACCAAATCACCTGTGTGCCATCATCATAGTCCAGTGCACTTCCCCCCATTTTTGATCCCATTCCCCACTCAACTCCCATAAAATGTCTCTAGTATATAAGTTGTTCATTGGGATTATTTCCTGCCCCCCTCACAACTCGGTCTTTTATGCTCCTGCTATGAGTGAAACCAACAACTATTTTTCTTTTTCTTTTTGGCTTATTTCCCTTCTTGCTCCATCCATGTTGCTGCAAAAGGCATGTGTTTATCTTTTTTGATTGCTGAGTAATATTCCATTGTGTATATGTACCACATCTTTTTTTCTCTTTCTTTTCAATAGTTTATTTTTCCATCATTTCGTGCCTTTTTCCATTTCAGCTGTAATCCTCTGGGGCTTCCCATCACCAAATCACCCATGTGCCATCACCATAGTCCAGTGCACTTCCCTCCCCCCACTGTTTTTGATCTCATTCACCACTCCCACAAAATGTCTTTGGAATATAACTGTTCATTATTATTATTATTATTTTCTTGCCTCATCTGTTATGCTCCTGCTATGAAACCATTTGGTATTTTCCTTTTTCTTTCTGGCTTACTTCACTAAGCATGATCCCTTCCAGCTCCATCCATGCTGCTGCAAAAGGCATGTGTTTATTTATTTATTTATTTTTTTTGTTGCTGAGTAATATCCCATTGTGTAT
>NW_004567116.1:17408229-17418699 GCF_000260355.1 Condylura cristata | reverse complement strand
TTCAATCAGTGTTTTTGTGTCTTTTGGGTAGATACCTAGGAGTGGGATTGCTGGGTCATAGGGAAGCTCCATGTTTAGTAGTTTGAGGAACCTCCAAACAGTTTTCCATAGTGGTTGATGTACCACATCTTTTTAACCCAGTGAAACCCCAGCCTTTTTTAAAGTCCTAGGGTACTGAAGTATTGGTTGGATGACTTTGTAAAATTTTTCAGAAGGTCAGAAAGGTAGTGTTTTAAACTTTATTGTTCTCTAAAGGGCTTTTTGTAGGAAAGTAAAATGAATGGCATTTAGAATCCTGCAAGTTTCCTTTGAGTTCTCTCTTTTTTTCCTTGAGTTTTTTCCCCCCACACCCCAGTAAGTAAAGGAGGTAGTTTTTCATCCAAAATATTTCCTTTCTCCTTAGTGCTTTAAGTGACATTTTTGTTAATTTCATTAAGAGCAGGCTTTAAAAAAAAAAAAAGAGTAGGCCCAATGAGTTAAAGCAAAGCACTACAAAGCTACCCACAGCTGCTTCAGCACCAGTGCAATCCCTGACTAGGGAGGTGACCCACATGGCGCAGCAGACCTCTCCTGTCCTGCCTGCCCACTGCTCCCCTCAGTAGTGTACTTTGTCAGTTTGCCTGTTCTTCTCCCCACTCTGACTCTGGTGAATCCTCTCACCAGTTCTGTACCTCTGGCCTGTACCCCAGTTCTGTATGCATAAATAAATAAATTTAAAAAAAGAGAGAGAGTAGGCTCTAATGTCATACACTTTGGATTGTGACTTTCCCCAGATAAGGAAGATGGTAAAAGAAAATCAATAAGTATCAGTTGCTAAATCAAGGTCATTCTGCTTACTTTTTTTCTTTTTTGTTCTCTTTACTCACTTATTCTCTTTGGAAAACACTCCTTTTGAATTACTTCACTTGATCATTATCATAATCCCTTTTCTCAATTTAAAATGAAAAACCAAAAGCTTGCTTTTGTGGTGATGTTCTCACCTCTTTTTTTAATTTCCCTATACTTTTATTTCCATTGTGGTTTTTTTCTAAGTCCTCGGGGCATTTTGGGATGAGAGTTGGAAAGAAAATTCAATGTAGCATAAAGTTACTTTTCACCTACTTCTAGTAGAAAAAGACTTATAATAGCCAGAAAAAGAACCCAGGGGAGTCTGGGCTACTGGGGGCCCACAAAGGCCATTTGTTTTTGCTGATGTGCCTTTGTGTTATTGCTTGCCTTGCTATCTTTTCTCATGACTCTCTGCTGGTCTTTCCTTTTGCCTCTCCTTTTTCACAGAGTTGTGCAATTTTAGGTTTAGAGAGTAGACTATGGGAATTGCTAAGACCAATCCTGTCATTTTTAGGAAAAGGAAAAGGAAGCTAAGATCTGGACAAGTTAACATTAAGGAGACTGTGAATTGTAGCATAGAGATTTCTCACAGACTTTGCAATTCCAAAGGTGGGTGCAGATGCTGGCTCAGCTGTTAGTAGGTGGGTGCTCTTGGGCAAGTCTCTTAACTGCAGTGTGATGTTGCTGCATTTGCACCTGGAAACAGAAATACATTCCTGGAGTTACTTTGAGAGTTAAATGAAATAATGAATTTCATGTTCCTAGGCAGTGCCTAGGAAATATCATTCCCTTTGCTCCCCAAAGAGTAACTATTATCACAAGCTTGTTAGAGGTAGTAACTGGATCAGTTTTTGCTATAGTTGTCTTACCAATAACTGACATTGTTAGCCACATCAGTTCAATCCATCTCATATTATGCTTTCCAAAGTTTTCCAGCTTCATGACTTTGACTTTGAGATTGACTTCTTAGTTTATGACCTCATCTCACCCCTTGAAAGTAATACTACTAGGTCCCCTGTGGACCCACACATGAACCCATGGATGGGTTTGGAGAACAAGTAGCATTTGATTTTGTCCTTGAATAAAATTTAAGATTTGGGTCTATACAGAATGCAGAAAGGAGTTCCTAGAACAGGGGATGCAATTGAAAGCAGAGTCTTGCAAGTTGTGTTTGGGGAACAGTGAATTGTTTGGCAGGAACTCAGCTGTTTGGAGGCCAGGAGGAAGACGGTTTTAGAAGACAGGTGTGAAGTGGTCTCTCACTGTGGTTTTGATTTGCATTTCCCTAAAATAAGTGATGATGAGCATTTTTTTTCATGTGCCTATGGGCTGACTGCATGTCTTCTTTGGAGAAGTGTCTTTTTGGCCTTTTGTGCATTTTTTATTGTTTTATTTTGTTGAATGCTATGAGTTCTTTATATATCTTGGAAACTAGTGATTTGTCTCAATGTACAAAACTTTTTAGTTTAGTGTAGCCCCATTGTTTAGTTTTTGTTTTCTTTGCATTGGAGATGAGTTCCAAATACATCCCTGAGGTTGGTGTCCAGGAGTATCATCTATGCTTTCTCCTATATAAGTCTTGTACCAAGTCTTTAATCTATTTGAGTTAATTGGTGTGTATGGAGTTAAATAATAATTATTTCAAAAGGGAAGGTTTTTTATATTACCCCCCCCCCCAAAAAAAAAAAAGGGAGAGGAGAAGATGATTACACAGACACAAATGGGCAGGAAGAGCTGTTGCTGTTACTTTGCAAAAGGAAAGGGTTGGTGAAAAGAGACACCTACATAGTCACAGGCGGGCACAGGCAGGCACAGTCACGGGAGAGCTGCCTAAATAATTTTTTTTTTCGATGTGGCTGTCCAAGTTTCCTAACATCATTTGATGGAGAGGTTTTCCTTTCTCTTTTGTAGGGTTCTTGCTTTTTTGTCACAGATTAACTGACCATATTTGTCTGGACTCTCTGGGTTACTTTTTTAAATGATCAGGGAGAATAAAGAGTTAGCTCTCCTTTTGCTTTTGATGGTTATTTAGCGGATCCACACTGCCAGGAACATTGCGTTTGTCTGAGGCACAGCTCACTTAAGTTCTCAAACACGAACTGAGTATCACTGAGGATTATGGGGAAGTTGGAGATTTAGGTTTGATGGATGTCACATTCATAGGGAGCCCTGCATTGAGTCTTCTCTGGCCTCTTTTGTGGGGAAAGGTTCTTGCGGTTTAGTGACGTCTTCTATTCTAGCTATGCATAATATTTTACTTTTTCTGACTTTGAAGGTAAAACACTTTTTTTTTACTTACAACTGTAGGTCTGAAAAGTAGCACCTGATAAGTGCAGCAGTCTCATTTCTGCTTTGTAGTACTTCTAGTTATTTTAGCATTTAAAGGTCAGAGTAGGAAATATCTTAAATGCAAAGCACTTAATTTTCATTAGAGTTAAAGGTTTCTAAACCTTTGTTATAACTGATAAAAAGGATGATGTTTAAATTAGCTAATGTTCTATTTCTAACATGAATTTTTTATATGAACTACATAGAAAGAAAAGTCTGCATGTTTACACAGTGTTATGCCCATTAGCAACTGGAAAGTTGTCCTCTTGGATTATTATATGAATAGTGGCTGTTATCTATATTCCAATTATAGAAAGAATTAAAGGCATTGTTCTTGGTTCTTGTTTTGCAGAGTAAGAATATTGGCTATATCTTGCTAATATAGACATTCCTTGAATAACTACCCCCTTACAGGCTTCTATAAATAAGACTGTGTGGGCTCAACTATGCTGGGGGTGTGGCTCAGTTCTGCCATGGGGAAAATAGAAAGATTCTGCCTGGCTTTAATACGGATATTGAAGTATATGGTGGAGTAAAGAGCGTCGTAACAGACCTCCACATAAACAGCTGGCTTCATTAATCAGGCAGATCATTTGCTGAATGGCTGATGGCACAGCTTTCAGATTGTTGTGGCTACAAACTGGTCCCTTCTCCTAGTAGGGGAAGATCAACTGTACCTGATCCCAAATCTGTTGATGTCTATTTGACTTGTTGTTGAGATTACTTGATATATTCTGTAAACTGATGAAATATCAATTACAAACATTTATGCAGAGTAATCTGCTCTGAGATAGGAGCTGTTGTTCTCCCTTTTTTGAGACAAGGACACAGAGATAGAGGATAAGTGCCTATACAAGCTAGTAAGTGATAGTGACCAGTAGTTAGATTTCCAGCCTCCAAATTAATGGAGACATTTCACAACCAAGGTACAATTAATCCTGGTGTAATGGAGGCTTTCCAAGAAGGACTATGGGCAATCCCACTGGAATCCCCATCTAAAAGCATTTTATTTTCAGAGGATTTAGGAAAATGCCATATGGAAACTCCTTTCCTGAAGAGTAATTCACCTTGCTTTTAAAAGCTTGAGAAATTTGTTGACAAAGAAAGCAGTTTTACCCCAGAATTTCCCAAACGTATTCAAAGAACAACTATTAACAGCCTGCAGATATGCATTTAGAATAATTGATTCTAGGAGAAGAGGTGTGCCCTTGAAAGTCTGAAGTTAGGGGGCCCACCCTGGGGCATAGCAGGTTAAAGCACAGCACTGAGAAGCTAAAGCCAATTCAGCATGAGTTTGATCCTCACCTGCCCTGGAGGTGACCCACATGGCGCGGCAGACCTCTCCTGACCCGCCCGCTGCTCCCCTCAGCAATGTACTTCGTCAGTTGGCCTGTTCTGCTCCCCACTCTGTCTCTGGTGAAGACTCTCGCTGCCCCTGTGCCTCTGGCCTGTACCTCAGCTCTGTATGCACAAATAAATCTTTAAAAAAAAAAAAGTCTGAAGTTAGGATTGCTGTACTGTCAGTTAGCAAAATATGTTAATATTTAAACTTCTGATCACTTTGATCTTTTCATTTTATATTATAGTGTAATCTGTGTAATTAACTTCATTTATTGGATGTCATAATTTAGCCTTATTAATAGGCAAGGCACTATTTCAGACACTGAGAAAACAAAGAAAGCGACAATTTTAATGAAAAATTGAACATCTGAAGAGATCTACATGAACTGTTGGCATCGACTACTGGCCCACATCAAGGCCCGGATGCTGAATGCATCTCTTCAGAGCTGTCATTATAAACTGTCCGGTCGAGGGTAAGGATACCTGATTATGTCTCGAGCCTTTATAGTGTTCACATCTATGAAAAGAAAATCAGCACAGTGATCTGACAAAAGATTTGTGTTTAAGGACATATCAGATTCTCCAGGATCTGGATGTGTATGCAAACAGAAAATATTGAAAGCCCCTGGAAAACCCTAAGCTTGCATTGATGCTAAGCATTGACAAAGCGTTTGTGAAATTATAATTTCTGAATTCAGTAAATCTGTTACCTAGCATTTTTTAAAAATATATTTATTTATTTGTGCATACAGAACTGGGGTACAGGCCAGAGTTGCAGGCGCAGTGAGAGGACTCACTGGAGACAGAGTAGGGAGCAGAACAGGCAGGTTGACATAGTACACTGCTGAGGGGAGCAGCAGGAGAGACAGGAGAGGTCTGCTGCACCATTTGTGTCACCTCCAAGGCTGGAGATTGAACTTGCACTGAAGCGGCTGTGGCTAGCTTGTAGTGCTGTGCTTTAACCCACTGTGCCACCGGGGAGGGCCCTACGGAGCATTTTTATTAGCTGCTACTCTCAATTAGCACACAAGCCCAAAAGTCTATTAAACTTATAATGGGTTGTACTGAAGATCAATTTTGTGAGTCCTGAAACATTCTGAAGTGCCTTCAGAACCACACAACAATGAAGCTATGAGAAATATGGGTTTAGCCTCAAGTATATGGTATAATATCATGATTTAGGAAATGAATAATCCATGAATGATCTTATAAAAGGAATTTTAAAATATTGTGGTAAAGGGCCTCCCTGGTGGCCCAAGGGGTTAAAGTGCAACACTGTTTGTAGCTACCTGCAGCCATTGCAGCATGAGTTTGACCCCTGGCCGACTGGGGAGGGGACCCACATGGCACAGCAGGCTTCTCAAGTCTTGGCCCCTGCTCCCCTCAGCAGTGTATTTCAGTTTATCCTACCTGTTCTGTTCCCCACTCTGTCTCTGGCAAATCCTCTCTGGCCCCTCCGCCCCGCCCCCCACCTCTGGCCTATACCAGTTCTTGTATGCATAAATAAATAAACCTTTAAAAACAATAAAAAGATTATGGTAGAAAACACAAACTAAAATTTACCATCTTAGCCATTTTTGAAGCACACAGTTCAGACATGTTAAGTGTCCTCACTTTGTAGGAAGGAATCTACAGAACATGTTCACCTTGCAGCTCTTCATTTCCCCCACCCTTCAGTTCTGTGGTAGCCATAGTTCTACTTTCTACTCCTATGAATTTAAGCATTTTGGATTCTTCCGATCAATGGATTCCCACAGTATTGTCTTTTTGGGTCTGGTTATTTCACTTAGGATAATATCTACAAGTCTCATCCATTTTGTGGCACACGCCATGACTTCCTTCCTCTAAAAGCTGGAGTAGTATTACACTGGATGTATATACCATACTTCTAGACATTCATCAATTGATGGATATTTGGGTTGCTTCCAACTCTTAGCTATTGTGAATATTGTAAAAGGATTTAAAAATGATGTATAGTTTCTTTCATAGGCTAGTAATATAGCTCACTTAACATTCCTTCTATTGATGGATTTATTGGTGACTTCTGTTTACCCCTGCCACAAACATCTGATGAATATCTTTCACATAAATCATTGATTATGCCTTTGATTATTTCCTTAGAACAAATTCCTGGAACAGTGTTACTTGATCATTTTTAAAACATTTAGCACATATTATCAAATTATTTCCCATAAGTGAATGAGCAGTGTAGGATGAGACCTGTTTCTCCACATCCTTGCCATTGTTGGGGATTGTCATTCAAAAGCAAAACAATGAAAGATGCCTGCCATTTCATAGTTGAAAATGGCACATTTTTATTTTAATGTGTATATTTTTTGATATCAGCAAAGCTAATAATGCATTTATTAGCTATTTGTCTCTCTCTGTGTGTGTCTATGTATGTGTGAGAGAGAGAAAGAAAGGCATCTATTCATGGCCTCCTATTTTTCTGTTAAGGTGCTGTTATTTTTTCTAATGATCTTAGCACCTCTTTACAGAGGCCTAATACTAGGTCTTTATCATATGTCATAGGTATTTTCTCCAATTAATCTTAAATCGTTTAGTCTTTATGGTGTTTTTGGTATCTGACATAAAGTAGCCAAATCAATTAATCTTTTCCTTTATGGGTTCTTTCCTCTGTGCATTATGGATAGGACTGGTAAAATACTAGGTAAGTCAAGTTCACTTTTCCCTGCTTCCTGCTCCACTTCAATAGACAAATGAAGTTGTATCCAAATTAGTTGAGTGCAAGGCATTATACATTTCACATGCAATCTTTTATTCATTAAAAAAATATTTATTGAGGACCCACCTTGTTAGATATTGGATTTGAAATATGCAGCTGAGTGCAGTTAAGAAGGTGCCTGCATGTTACGGATTTTCACAGACAGCTCTAATTTCAAACATTCCACCTCCTGTCTGGCCAACAGTCTGTTTTAGCCTGTTTTGAAAATGGCTGCTAATGTTTGGTGCACTATCCTTGGGTAACAGGCACACCAGGCATCCTTCTTTGCCTACACCTGGACCCAGAAAGTAAATACCTACTCCAGCCTGCTGCCGGAAGAGGGGTAAGGTCACAGCAGTGGAAGGTTCGAATGGGAGGTTGCCTTGCGCCTCTTTGGTTCCAAGAGGGGACAGCATCTGTTTGGGTACCCCAGTGGTACAGCCAAGCCTCTGTCTTCTCTCCTTGGGCCCCCCACTACATAACCTGGAACTGTGATGTTGCCTTCCTAAGCAACATAGCAAGTGAAAGCCTCAGATGGGAACCTCACATCCACTGGCCTCTTTCTTCACATTGTTGCCCTGGAGAATGCCCAGATGAAGGAGTCCAGCCACTGACGGGTCCCTGGTGTTTAGAAGACCCCTTTCTGGGGCAGCTGGCTCCAGACACCAAAAGGTGAGGATCTTCGTGAAGCTAAGGGTACCTCAGCTGGGTGTCCTGGGGTGATATGTTCTGTGTGATATGACACTGCCTTCTTGTGCTGCGGACCTCTGAAGATAACATTGATCGATACACATTAAGATGAGTCCCATGCGGAAGTATGATCACGCCTTGCTTGGACCTGGTTTCTGCCCTTGCAACGGGCCAGGACATGAATTTTTAAAACTGATCTTGGCTGTTTTTCCTCTCACACCAGCATTGGGTCCCCGAGGGAGAGAAGACAGGATTAAGCAAGGAGATCTTTATGCCATGGTTTCTACGAAGTAGATCCGTCGCCAATGGACAGGTGCAAAATTATACAGAAACATTTTTCTACAGAAGCCGTGTCCAAGACTGCGCCCTCTACCGGAGGGGTGAAGAAGCATGCTATCACCGGCTGGTACTGTGGCAGTCGGTGAACTTAGACGTTAGAAGTGCGGCAAATTCTGTTTGCAAACTTCCCTGCCAATGCCTGATGGGAAAACTTCGTTAGGACTTCAAAACAGATCTGTGCTCTGGAACACTTTGTTGAAGCTTTGCAGGAGACCAATCTGGTTGGTCTTTTGAAGACACCAAGTTGTGTCTTGTCTATGCCAAATCTGTAACAGCTGAGCTTGAAGATCACAGGCCAGAACGCCTGCCCATGTGAGGAAGCTGGGGAAGGGGCTCAGTGGACTATGGTGGAGGATGGCGGGTGCCTTGTTGGTGGCGTGATGTGGTGACATGGCTCTGAGAAGGTGTCAATGCTTCTGGGTTAGAGTGTTATAATAAACCAGTGTTACCTCAACTCAGGTGGGAGTGGGGGAGAAAGAGAATGCCAAATATTTTTTAAAGTTTGAGAAAATAAAGAAGATGAATCCACTACGATGGGAAACATTTCATTAAAAAAAAATCTGTCCTTCCTTTTACTGGTAGTTCTGACAGTAGAAAATCTTCCCCATGGGGTCCAAAGGTGCCTAGGTATATGATTGCAAGTAGAAAAATAGGAAACAGAAATCAGGAACTGGTAGCTTTTCCATTTTCATTTGTATGAATTTTTAATAGGAATGCGGGGGCATAAAGTATTAAGGCAAGGCACAGTGTTTCTGTGAACAAGTTTCAGCTGTTCAACTTTCTAACAATGATAAATAAACCTGTTAAATTTTACTGTATAAAACGTAAATTACACTATTGTACTACAATTGGCCAGCTGCCTGCTCCTGAAGTACTCCTCTTTGGAGTTCCAGACTTTTTGGAATTTTTCCCCTAGCAAGTCCTTATTGTTAAAAACAAGCAAGGGGATGTTGCTTATTAATAGTTGCTCTGTGGAGAAGGAAATTGAGGCAGAATTACTCTTAATAGCCCATGCATATGGCTGGTAGGTGTTAATTTTCAGTGTATTTTTGGTTTTATTCAGCTGAATTCCAGCTGGATTATGAGAAAATATAAATCCAGATCCTTCTATTCAGGAAATTGATTCACCAGTGTAATTCTACCAGTTGACATCAGAAGGATCACAAACCCAGAGAGAAAATGAACTACTACTGTGGTCTCTAAAAACTGTTTTTTGGGCCCTCCGTGGTGGCACAAGATTAAAGGGCAGCACTAAGCTATCAACAACCACCTCTGTACGAGTTCGATCCTGCCCAGGAAGGTGACCTACATGGTGTGACAGACGTTTTCTGTCTCTCCCGCTGTTCCCCTCAGCACAGTATACTTCGTTGATCTGCCAGTTCTGCTCCCTACTCTGTTTCTGGTGAATCCTCTACCATCCCTGCACTTCTGGCCTGTATGCATAAATAAATAAATCTTTAAAAGAAAAAAACCTGTGTGTTTTGATGGAGATGTTTTGGAGTTTTTCAGACCGGCACAGTAGCCCTTAGCTACATGGGGCTATTGGCAGCTAGGGGCTCACATGTGATGAGCTCTTGACATATGGGGAATTGAAGTTAAACATTTCAAAAAATGTAGTTGATCTAAATTAGCCACATATGGTTTTTCCTAATAAAGCAGTCCTTTTTACAATGTGAAAAAAAAAAAAATTAGCCACAGGGGGCTAGTGGATAGCATGCTGTATAGCACAGATGTATAAGGCAGATCTTTATATTTTTCATGATTTCTGATGTAACTCACTGTGAGAGGCATGCCTATGGCATCACTCACAGAGGCTCACCCTGCACACACATCATTGAAGTTTAGTAAGCAATGCTTAGGAACCCTAGTACAGGCAGGGCCATGGGTGTCCTCGGTTTTATACTGTGCTATTTCATTTTTTAAAATAAAATTGTATTGATTTGCCATTCATTTATAAACCATCTATTTTGGGGTGACAGCTTCACTTCTCCATATGTGCACAATTCGCTTGTCCTCCACCAAAGCTCGCACCCCTACATTGTCACCAGACCCCCCTGCCCTCCTCCTCTCCCTCTTGGCAATCATTATCATTTTCCCCGGTCTGCATTGTTTTCAGTGTTTTGTCAGTTTGTTTTTTTCTGCTTGTCTGTACATCATACATGAGTGGAACCATCAGTAATCATCTTTTACTTTCTCACTTGATTCACTTAGCAGACCAC
>NW_004567116.1:17405128-17407735 GCF_000260355.1 Condylura cristata | reverse complement strand
TAATTTTAGTGTTTTTTAAATTTTTTATTTTTGCGTGTGTGGAATTGCCATACCATTTTCCATAAAGACTGCACCAAATTACATTTTCATCAACAGTGGATAGTGTTCCTTTCTCTCCCTTGCCAACACTTGTCATTTCCAGCCTTTTTGATACAGACCATTCCCACAGGCATGGACTGAGTCCCCATTGTGGCTTTGATTTGTATTTCCTTTCTTTCTGATTTCTTCTTTAAAGGTGCTGTTTGTCACTTGATACATTGCTGTTGTGATTCACAGGTGGGTTGTTTTATTCCCAAGTTTGGAGAATTTTGCCCTACTTGATCTGCTCCTCACTGCCAGCCCTGTCTTCCAGCTCATCCCCTGTCTTTGCATCTGGCTCCTGGTAGGGTCTTTGCATTTGCTGTTCCCTCTGCCTGGTGTGCTCTTCCCTATATCATCTCCTGGCTGTCTGTCTTAGAGCTTCTGTTCAAATGCTCATCAGAGGTTTCCTTGGGCAACCACCTACCATGGGGAACTTCCCACCCCTTGTGTCCCACGTTGTATAGCCTGAGATATGTTTCTTTGTTATCTGCTTTTCTAGAGAGAATATCAACTCTGCGAAGACAGGGACTATTGTGATTGCCAGCTTGTTCCAGCATTCAGAATAGGCTTTCAACAAATACCGGCTGCATAAACGAACAGACAAACCTCAGTGACTTTACCAGGAGTTTTTGTTAAGACTTTATATACTGAAAGGTTTGCAGAATTGTTCGTGCAGTCCTTTGGAAGATCCTGAGTTAATTTCAGGTGTCTGGGTGGTATATGCAGAGAAAGTAGACAAGTCTCTGTTCTCTTGGAAATTTTAACTGGCTTCTGGGCCTCTGCTGTCAATGAGTCTGGGAGTGCTGTGCTGGAGGTTGCCTGCATCAGGCAATTTGAGGGGTCAGGGGGATATGTATTACTTTTCAAAAAGAACAGACAACCTTTAGTAGGGCTGCTGAGGACTGGGGATGGCACTGCATGGTGGGATAGGAAAATGGCCACACACGTTTCATATGGGAGCTGTGGGGGTACTGGTGATGAGCCCCATCTTGGCTTACATTGCGTTTGTTAGGAGGGTCTGAGCTGCACTCTTTTTGCTTTTCTCTTCCATTTCCCTCTCAACAACTTAAAACAGAAATGATTATCGCTTCAGTGCTGAGTGGCAAGCGGTGTGAGAATTGAGTAATGGGTTTGCTGGGTAGCTGACTAATAATCATCCTACCTTGAAATTTTTATTAGTCTTTATACCTGATGGTTTCTGCTTACACTCCGGATATGTTGGTTGTTCTTGAATCCATTTGGAAGCACAAAGTGTTTCTATTCTTAGTCTATTTTCCCCTCCTCTTTCCCATATAGTCAGATTTATTATTCCTTGGACTTTCCCCTTGTCCTTCATTAGTGTCATCAGGACAGAGCCTCCCCTCGTCTTTGTCGAGTGTGCACATTTCATATAATTTGTTGAATGGCTTTCTTTTTTCAATAGGAAGAAAGAGAACCAATTCTAATATTAAGCCTCTGTGTAATAAACAGTGGAGCTGGGCCAAAAGATCTGAGCAATCGTTCTCTGTTGTACACTCAAGCTTTTAGCTGCATAAATTTTACAGTACATCATCTGACACTATTTGTGATAAATATCCCCTAGGGATTAAGTCGTCATTTTGGGATCTGAGGCATCAGAAAAACTGCTCTCCCCTCCTTGGGCGCAAATGTTAAGAAGCCTGGTTTGTACCTTGGGGAACTGTCATTAATTTTTGTTGAACTGTACTCCAGCGGCCAGGTGAATTTTCATAAAACCATTTTATATAGATTTGCCTTATGTGGTAGGACAGACAAGGTGGGGACTGAACTGCCAGGGAGGGAAAACCTGAAAATGGATGCTGAAAGAGGAGCTCTGTGTCTTGGTGGTGGTGGTTAATAAATATTTACAGCCAGTCTTGAGCTGCAGTGCTGCAGTTTTGTTAGCACAAACGTTTAATAATCAAGGAATATTCGATGTGCTGATGGAACAGGAGCCTGGAGCAGGACGAACCCACGCCCCTACTTAGCAGCGATGGATGCACAGTCTGAAGTGCCATGGAGTTTTTCTTTTCTTTTTCTTTAACTGAGTTAATGCAGTGGTCCCAGCTGGGATTTTGTCTGTGCTGGACTGATGGCACTCATGGGAAGGTGACAAAGGCCCCCCTGGCCCAGAGGATTGCCTATTGATTTGCAGCCTCAGATGAAGCTAAAGCTGATGGTTTATGTTTTAAATAATGGATAGTTAGCTCTGCAAACAAATGAGCCAGATCCTGCCTCTTCCCAATGCCCCCTGGAGGCCCATGGAGAGTGCTTGGGGAGGTGTTTAACTTCCTTTGCTGGCTTCCTGGGCTCTGAAAGTAGAGGGGTTGTGTGGCAGGCCATGGGGAAGGGGCCAGATCTGAGGGGAAAGCCAGCTGCGGGCTTCTAGAATCATATAATTCCTTGCCACGTATTGTGTCACCTGGGAACCTGTTTGAGATGCAGAATCCCAGCCCCTATCTCAGACTTATGGATTCAGAACCTGCCCTTTCATAGGGTCTCTGGGTGATTCATGTGCACATATGAGTT
>NW_004567116.1:17403723-17404343 GCF_000260355.1 Condylura cristata | reverse complement strand
TGCTCGAGGGATGCTGCCCCTCATCTCCTCAACCTGCGGGGATTCACTCATCCTCCTTATACACTCTGACTCCCTAGCTAGATGGGATCCCCAAACCATGGTTCCCTTTTCAAATAAACTTTTAAAAGTGAGATGACAGAACAATTAGAACATATATATGTAAGAGAGAGAGAGAGAGAGAGAGAGAGAGAGATGCACACACACACATATACACATATATTTTAAAGATTTATTTATGCACACAGAACTGGGGTACAGTCCAGAGGTGTGGGGGGGTGAGAGTATTCACCAGAGACGGAGTGGAGAGCAGAACAGGCAGATCTACTGAAATACACTGCTGAGGGGGGCAGCGAGTGAGACAGGAGAGGTCTGCTGTGCCATGTGGGTCAGCTCCATTCCAGCCAAATTTATATTCTTCTTCTTGCTGCTGGAATTATTCAGGTCTTCCCGCCTTACACCAGAGGGGGATGGCTGCAAATCAGTTATGTATTCGAACAGCTTACTCATCTGCTTCAGACATCACCAGCATTTAATTCTTTACCAAGGGTCTGCAATGTATCTCATGTTGCAGTGACTGTGAATAGCTTCATAGTGCTGCTCTTTAACCCATTGTGCCACCA
>NW_004567116.1:17362966-17403542 GCF_000260355.1 Condylura cristata | reverse complement strand
TTTTTTTTTAACCTTTGCCCCGTCCTGTTCTCTTTCTGAGTTGAATTTACAATATTTGTACATGTGACTTTTTGTGAGGGGTAGGTCCATGGGTGTGGCCATGAAAAAGAAAGAAAAACTTAGGCTCTCAAAGTTGGTAAGAGTCACATGACACAGGCAGCACCATCCGCTCTGTTACTGGGGCTGGCATAGTGCCTGCTCCCGTGAGTGTCTGCACAGCCAGCACTGTCAGTCCTCAGGTGGAACGATCCCCCTCCCCCATCCCTCTGCTCCACTTACCAGGCTTGCAGTAAGTGCTCAATAAGTATTACTTAAATGCAGTTGGTGAATGGTGACATTGATACCATTCATTTTCTGGTCTTTTACTGCACATGGAAATGCATACTCTACTTCAGATACTGATGACTAGAGCAAATAGAAGAGATTAAGCCAGAAGAATGATGATTTTTATTCAAGCTTTAAGCAGTGGCCCCCAGCAATCACCAGGGTCAATCTTCTTCTGTAAACCTGGATGTCTGCATGACTCTGGATGAAGAGTGGTTGGGAGAGGGAGCTTGCAGAAATATTGCCCTCTGGAGTCTGCACACACAGCATGAGGAAGGACTCAGCTCTTCTGGCTCACAGACATGGCTTTCTTTTTTCTTTTTTTACATCATTCTTCATGTATGTGCATTCTTTTCATCTCAGGTGTAATCCCCAGGGGTTTCCCACCACCACTTCACCTGTGTGCCATCACCACAGTCCAGTGCACTCTTCCCACCCCAGTTCTGATCCTATTCTCCCTTCCACCCCCATAAAAAGACATGGCTTTCTAATATTTCTGTATCCCCCAACAGGATGTCAATGCTTGTGCGATGAATGAATGATAATTTGGCTCCCTGTTCAGATATCAAAATTTAACCTCTTTATGTTTCAGTTGCTTCTCTTGTATGGTAGGGGTGTTAATATGGTCAAACTCTAGCTCAATGAACTTAAAAAAAATTAGATTAATATTATTGAGGTAACATTGGTTTACAACACTGTTATGTTACAGGGGTAAAGTGTCACACCTCTTCAAATGTATGTTGTCACACTATGCACCCCAGTAAAACACCAATTGTCTTCCACCATAGTTCACTGGGCCCCCTTCTCTGCTCTCCCACCCATCTGCTGTCAGATTGCAAGGGTGGTTTTAATTTATTTTTTCTATGCCTTTGCTTTATTTCTTTATATTTTGTGCTTGAGTGAAATAATCTAGGATTTATCTTTCTCCTAACTTATTTCACTTAGTATAATCCTTTCCAGTTCCATTTATGTTGTGCAAATGGCAGGAGTTTATCCTTTTTTATAACTGAGTAATATTCCATTAGATATGTTAACCACGTTTCTAATCCATGCATCTGTCTTTGCGCACTATTGTAAATAGTGCCACAGTGAACACAGGAGTGCATATAGCCCTCTGAATTAGTATTTTTATATTCTTTATACCTAGGGTAGGATTGCTGGATCACATGGCAAATTTTTTAAAAAATATTTTGAGGCCCTCCCTGGTGGCGCAGTGGGTTAAAGCACTGCACTGAGAAGCTGAAGCCACTTCCGCATGAGTTCGATTCCCGCCTGCCCCGGAGGTGACCACATGGCACGGCAGACCTCTCCTGTCTCGCCCGCTGCTCCCCTCAGCAGTGTACTTCGTCGATCTGCCTGTTCTGCTCCCCACTCTGTCTCTGGTGAAGCCTCTCACCGCCCCTGAGCCTCTGGCCTGTACCCCAGTTCTGTATGTACAAATAAATAAATCTTTTAAAAAAAATATTTTGAACCATCTACATTTCCATTGTAGGACTGGACCAATCTATGGTCTTAATGAACAGTGTATGAGGGTTTCTTTTTCTCCACGGCCTTGCCAGCTCTCATCTCAAGGAACATTTGAAGCCTGAGATGAGTTAATTGATCTGAGGGCACTTTTTAAAGCATTCCATATGTGTTATTACCCAGAGCAGAAGAGAATCCTTTCTACTAACTGCTCTTCTTGCTCCTCAAGGCCTATTTAAAAAATCTGTCAGTTAAGGAATTCTCAGTTGTCCTGGTTGGATCATCCTCTGCTGATTTGCTCTGTATATTTGCAGCAAACAAAGTGCAGGTGTTGGAAGTGTTTCTGTGTCACCAAGGTTTATCAGGGGATCTTGTGTGATAGTACTTGTTTTTCTGACAGCTGTTGTTTGTATTTTGCACTTAGCTTTCATCGGGGAAATGTTGGGTTTATAAGGATGATTTGTGGTGGCGTTTCCTTTTGGAATATAGGCTTTGAAATTAGATAAATATACAGGGAGGACATCCAGGTGCTGTAGTGAGTTGGAAGACCTGCATTGCCCAACACTAAGTCCTGCCTGTGTCCCTAGTTTGCAGTATGTGTTGTGGGCATCTCACCTGCTCTTTCTGACCTTTGTGAAATGGGACACACGACACCATTCTCTTTAAAAAGAGAATCTCCAGGTAAGGACTACACACAGGCCATATGAAGATATCAGTGTGATAGGGATTACAACCTTTTGGTTAGCATTTGGGGGTATGGGCTCCAGGGAAGCTGTTTTCTTTCCACAGTGATTAGACTTAGACTGCAGAGTACGGTTCTCTCAGGAGACTGAACATCAGTTGACTGCCAGTGAATTCCTCCTCCTTCCACTTACTAGCTTTAAAACAGGGGCAAAGTACCTAGCCTCCCTGAACTTTTCTTATTCTCTCAAAAGTGGCTAATGACTTTTTATCTTCAAAGTTATGAGCAATGGAGGGGAGATATGTAAAGAGCCTTGAGTGCAGTGCTCACTGGGGTTGCTACTCTGTGTTAGTGTTATTTGACACCTGACTTCTCAGATAGGACTTGGGGGCACTTAGGTGGTGAAGGGATTTTGGATATGGCTGAGAGAGCAAGGGGCAGGTGCTAGGTGCTGGGTATGTAGCTAAACTTCTTTTCCTCCTTGGAACATTTTCAAGCATATTCATGGATACAGTAATCTGGAATGTGATTAAAAGGAAGAAACAAAACACACCGTGTGGGTGCTGAGCCAGATCCCACTAGATGAGCTGGTTTCATGTGACCAGGGGAAGGACTGCATTTCTGTTTCACACTGTTCTTATGTGTGATGTGATATGGGGGGGGGGGGGGATCCTGCAAACGTCAGCCAGATAATTTCAGCTAACAGCGCTAGTAATTTCCATGTGTACCCCCTCTTTTGATGCCTGAGAAAGGCAAAACGTCACTTTGGGGGGATTTTTACTAAAAATGCACAAACTTAATAATAAGAGATAATAATAAGAGAGAACAGATCAACCCAAATTGAGTAATAATCTATAAAATCCTTAACTGGTCTCTTCACTGAGGTCAAGGTGATGAAAGACAGAGAAGCTGGCAGTTTGGAGGAGGCTAAAGGGACTTGAGAACTGAATGCAATGCGGGTTATTCAGGATTGGACCCTTCATCCGAAAAGGAACATTAGTGGCAAAGCTGGTGACATTCCAGTAATATCTGTAGAATAGTTAACAGTCATTAGTCAATATTATTTTCTTGGTGTTGGCAGTTGTTTGATGGTTAGGTGAGATGTTAACATTTAAGAAAGCTGCCAGAAAGAATTTTTGTATCATTTTTGTAATTTTCTGTCAATCTAAAATTATTTGAGAAGTTAAAAAAAAAACATACTGGATACATGGTATTTTTGGTGAAACTGTCCTGCTTAATAAGAAGTGGCAGGGGGGTTCGTTTGCTTCCTAAGAATGTAAGAGCTGGAAACACCAGCTGATTTCTTGTGTAAAAGTGGCCAGTATCTGTATCTTGGCTGATGAAGTTCCTGGCTGCAAATTGAGAGCCCTCAATACCATCCTGGCACCTCCAGGTGGTTGGGTACCTGGAGTTGTTGGTGTTTGGCTGTGCCATCCTTCCTCTAGCTGGTTTGGCTGAGCGGACTAGTTACCAGTGTCGATTACCTCTGTAGACTGGAACTGAGGCTGTGTACTTATCATCATTAATCCTCACAACATCCTTGAAATGTACATGATTGTTCTCCCATTTTACGATACATCTCAGAGAGGTTCATTTGCCTGACATCATCCAGGTGGAGTGGAAATCTGACCCCAAACCTCAGACTCTGCGGCTGTGTCTTTCTGCTCTCCTTTCCCTTTAATGGGTACGTCCTGGTGTGTGCGCCCCATCAGAACTTCCAGCTAGCCCCTCCATTACACTATGTCTGCACTTGCTGCAAAAGAATAAGGGGGTGGCGTGTTTTCCTGTCTCTTATATCTGTTTAAGAATAGACTAGCATTTTTACGTAAACTGGAACTAGTGATTGGTGTCTATGGTCAATATGTTTGGGCGACTTACGACTTAAGAACTGAAATTAAATAGTGGCCCATTTTTATCCAGGCAGCGGAATGTGGCTGAGAACACCTCACAACTAGGCTGATTAGTTTCATCCATTTATCACCAGTACGCTCACGTAAGCGGTTGGAGTGATGCCGCTCTACCTGCTCTAGCCTGTCCAGGATGGACAGCGAGAACAGTCTTAGTTGTAATGTCATGCTTGAAGTGATGTAAGTGGGGTGAATGCAATGTAACCTAAGTCTTTCACCCTTAATTGGTAAGACATTGCAGGAAAACTGGATCTCCAAAAGGCTAGAACTTCCCCCGAGGGTGTGCTTTGATAATTTACTAGGTAAGATCTTGCCAGTTGTTACTTCGTTGATTTTGAAAAATGGTCTGAGTATTTTTGTATAGTTCCATGTTTACAAGTAAAATATGTTGTAACTTGAGAGCAGTTTCTCCTAGAACTGTAGGAACAAGTCCAGACCCACCTTTCTCTACTTTTGCCTCAAGTCTGCAGATAGTATTCATTGTGTCTTTGGGACCCCAGATCCCAGCAGGGTCCTCTAGGCAAACTTTGTCTTGTTCCAGGATAACTGACTTGACCCAGAAGCAGCTTGGGAAGGACAGTGGCTATTTCTGTTGTTATTGTCACTGTAGACCTAGCTGTCCCTGGACAGATGGCCAGTTAATTTGTTGAATAGACATGAAGTAGCACTAGGGAAATCTCATTTTACTCAACTCTGCCTCATGGTGACTTAAAACTAAGGTTCAGCTTCTATGAATTTTCTTGGCAGGCATATTTGAGAACGGAAATTTTGTGGAGTCCTTTCTGGGCACAATGATAATTTAGATCTCAATAAAGCTGCTGAAATTCTGAATGGAAATCAGAGTATCTTTTCCTTCCATTTCCATGATCTCAGATCATAAATTATGATAGGGACATTCTGCGTCGTTTGAATAGTTTGTAATGAATAAGTTTTTTAAAAGATTCCATTTGGGGTTTTAATTTGAAAGCCACCATGGTGTATAAAGTGATTGACGTAGTAAGATCGGCATTCCCAGAAGAAAGTTGCTCTGGTGAGCTGTCCTCACCATCTTTTGATTTTGAAATAGAAAGGATGACGTCAGCCTGTGATATAAATGGTGTTTTGGTGTTTTATTTCCTAGAAATGGTGAAAAGAAAAGCTGTGTTCTTTCTGGCAATGGGAAAATGAAAATATGTAGAAAAGTCCAAGATTTTTGTCTTTCAGCGTGTTCTCCTAAGCACAGATGACGTACTTGTTCTTCCTGCTAGCTTTTCCGAGGGTATAGCTTTGACTTGCAGAGTATGAAGAAATGCATTGTATCAGGCTAATTAATTCTGAATGCTAATGTCTGAGTCTTAGTGTCTTGATTTGCTGTAATTAAGTTCAGCAAACTCAAAGGCCTCCTGAATGAGGATGGAATATTTGCTTTAGAAAGAAATGGGGCAAATGGGGCTGTAATGTAGATCCTGGCCTCAGTTTGTTTTCTTTTTTTAGTAGTTTTTCACAGATGCCACTGTAGTTACAGAACCTTTAAATCACAAATGCATTTCAGTCAGAAAAGTGAAGAAACTGTGGTTGTAGGGGAAGTAACTTAAACATTTCAATTCTGTAACTTTAAAAAAAAATTGTAGGCCCCCCCTTGTGGCGCAGTGGGTTTAAGCACAGCACTAAGAAGCTAAAGCCACTTCAGCATGAGTTCCATCCCAGCCCCGGAGGTGACCCAGATGGCGCAGCAGACCTCTCCTGACCCGCCCGCTGCTCCCCTCAGCAGTGTACTTCGTCAGTTGGCCTGTTCTGCTCCCCAATGGTGAATCCTCTCACCGCCCCTTCACCTCTGGCCTGTACCTCAGTTCTGTATGCACAAATAAAATGAATCTTTAAAAAAAAAAGTATGTTTTTTAAAGTAATGTTGATCTACAACACTGTGTATGTTTTAATGGTATAAGTTCATACCTTAGCAAATCTATGTATCATACCATGATGACCACCAAAACATCAACAATCCTCCACCATAGTCCATTGAGACCCCTTCCCATGTCCAGTCTTTGCAGCTTTGCCAACAGGTCCAAAGGTTTTCTTGTTTTTTTTTCTTTTTCTTTTGTTGTAGTTGTTATTGCTCTTTCTCCTTCTGACGTTTCACTTAGTGTAATTCCTGCCTATGCCATCTATTATGTTTCAAATGTCTTTTTTTTTTTAAGATTTATTTATTATGCCTGCAGAACTTGGATATAAGCCAGAGGTGCAGGGGCTGTAAGAGGATTCACTAGAGACAGAGTGGGGAGCAGAACAGGCTGACTGACGAAGTACACTGCTGAGGGGTGCAGCGGGCGGGTCAGGAGAGGTCTGCCGCGCTATGTGGTCACCTCTGGGGCCAGGGATTGAACTCATGCTGAAGTGGCTTTTGCTTCTTAGTGCTGTGCTTTAACCTGCTGTGCCACCAGAGAGGGCCCTCAAATGTCTTTTTTTAATAGCGGAGTCTCAGTCCATTGTATATCTATAACAATCTTTGCTTTTGTACATTTAATGATTCTTTTGAAAAGACTCATAGGACTAAGATATTAAATATCTAGCATCCAAATATATTTATGAGATTTTACTATGTCTCTGACTGTATCCTAAGAATATTATTTAATTTAATTAGAAAGTGATTTTGAGGCAGTATACTAGTTGGAATCCTCAGAAAAACAGTACCATTTGGATATCTTGTTTCTCTGAATTTGGGCTTCATTGATAGTAATGGGGTTTATTAATTGTAATTGGCCACCTTATTATGGAGACTGAGAAATGATAGTTTCATTTACTCAGTGTCTGAGCCTGAAGGTGTAGAAGAAGACCTGAAGGTGCAGCTTGAAGACAATGAGGCAGAGAACAAATTCTCTCTAAGCTCTTAATTCATTCAGACTTCAAGAGGGAGGATGAGGCCCACTCTTGGCCTACTGATTCAAATATTTATCTCATTCAGAAGTGCCCTTACAGACTTGGCTAATTGCTTAACCAAATTTCTAGGTACTCCATGGCTCAGTCAAGGTGACACAAAGTTAATCATCACAGGTAGGTGATGTCTTTATCCTTTGCAGAGATGTGGAAGTGGAGTCGGGATTGGCTAGGTAACTTATCCAAGGCACATACTGGTAATGGTGGAGGGTGAACGCAAATCCATGCAGTTTGGTTTCCCAAATCCTCACTTTTAATCTGTGCAGCATATTCCCTTTCCCAGGGGGAAACTGAGATGAGGGAGGAAGAAGAGGGAGGGAAGAAAGAAAAGGAATCCACTATTGTGCCAAAGCACAACCAGTCAGCCAAGGCAAGGCTGGGATTTGAACCCAGGTCTCCTGTTATAGACCCAGCACCCAGGAGTCCTACATTATCCTCTATATAATGCACATTTTTCCGGTGAAAGGAAAAATGTTTACCTTCAGTTATACACCTGAATTGTTGAGGTAAGCACTCTCTACAGTTCTTGCCATCCCACCTTGTCAGCATTATAATTTATATCTATAATATTCCAGGCCTAAATATTCCAAATCAGTTGGCCTGCATGGACAAGTATGGCAATTAACTTCACTAACATGACTGTCCATTTCTAAAACGTACCAAAATTTTTAGAGTGTGCTCCTAGATACACATAACTTTTAAAGTGGATTAACAACAGAGTGGGTTTACTCCACAGTGGTAGCCTTTTGTGGCTGTGAAGAAAAAAAATAGCGCTATTATCTCCTCTGAGCCAAGATTAAAAAAAGAAAACAATAAGTTATGAGAAGATGCAGGAAGAGAAAAAGGTGTTTATTGAACCAACAAGATCACTGGCAGGCAGTCCTGATGGAGATTGAAGAGCCGGGACTGGATGTTACAGGGTCCTGGAAATTGTGGGCATTGAAGCCAGAAATCGTGGTTTGAATCGTGGCTCTCCTACTCACCAAAAGACCCATTGCATCACCTCTCTGAACGTTCCCTCATTTGTAAAGTGGGAATTCTGCTCTGTACCTAACAGGATGGTTGTAAGTATGAAAAGTTGTTGTCCAGTGCGTGGAACATAGGAAGCCCCTGATAAATAAGAACGGTTACACATTCCCCCCACTTCTTACTACAAGGCTGCATGTTCTGAAGCCCACCACCCTTCTTATTCTTTCCCACCCAACTTCTGTACCCAGAGTGACCAGGGCTGATAGTTTGCTGTGACTCTTGTCCCTGCCAGTGGTCAGCTGTGGCTGCCTGCTCCCACTCCATGTGTGGTCCAGACCAGATAAGGTGTGTCTTCCCTGCTTCCTCTCTGAACCCAACCTGCCTGGCTAGCCCACTCCCACCTGCCTCGCCCTCTCTGGCCCTGCCCAGTCACTCTTGCCTCAACTGTCCTAGTCCCTGACTTTCCACTGAGGGCCAAAGTTGGTGTCAGAATGGGCAGATCCCTCCCACTTTTTAAAAATAAAAGTTGACTGATTTGCCATTGGCTAATAATACTGCATACATTGCATTCTATAGGTTCATAGCTGTATAGTATAAGCCTCACCTCTCTCACCAGTGATTAATTTTCTTTTGGACAAACACTTGTTTCTCATGGCTCATTTTAGAGGAAGCCACACTACTCAAGAGAGAAAGATTTTGTGTTTTTGAGTCAAATTCCGAGTCATTTCTGGGGGGAAACTGGTTAAGTTAGGGGCTCACTGACTTTATTGACTGGTGATTTCAATCAGCTGAAATGCTAATTAAAACTACTCTCAGGCTGGCAACCAGTTTAGACATAGACTGAATGAATACCCCATTCTTGGTTTTTACGCCCATTTCTTTACCTTGTGTTTGCAGTGAAACAACAGAACTCCTCTGAACCTAGATCTTTGCTTTGCTTTTGCTGGAACTCCTTCACCGGGGTCCTGGAAGCCTCAGCATATGTGAGCCAATACTGGAGAGCTCTCAGCTGTTCTGGCAGGTGACAGATGGAGGCTACGACTTCCACTGGGGGCCTCTGTGGCAGGCCAGAGGTCAGCTGGCCAGCCTGCCCAGGCCGAGAGAAGACAGGGATGTGGGGTTGGGGGTGGGGGTTGGCAGCAAAAAGGCAGTTCATTAAAGCAGAGCCTGAACACTCCTTATTTCATTCTAAATCCCATTTATCGTTTGGACTTATGGAGTGGGTTCAATTCCACAAAGCTCACTCGGGGGCCCAGGTGTGTGAGTCTCCACTTAAAGTCAGAAGTGCTTTTCTCCATGGGCCTTTTCCCTTTCCACTCTGTGCAGGGATTGGAAGGGCTTTGAAGATGTAACCTTGGGCTGTTGGACACTGATTCTTATTTTGCACAGGCTCATTAGAACCACCTTAGTTTGGTGACTTTGGTCATTTCTGAACATGTTCTGATCAGGGAATGATTTAGAGATAAAAATAAAAAATCTCTGTGCCTTTCCTCTGGAAGTCGGGGAAGTTTCTCACTCCTTCAGTCTCTCCCAGATATCTGGAATGGGTCCTAGTCCTGAAATGGCAAGTGATTTAGTTGGTGGAACTGGAGAATCCAAATCATCATGGATTCATTTGTGAGGGAACAAATTTCAGATAGCAGATGGAAATTATTTAACAAGATGTTTACAAGGTGGCACTGACAATAATCGCCTACAAAGGATTTGGTGAAATGACCATTTCCTTGGAAACTTTACATTCTGGTGTTTACCCTGAAGAATTTGATTTTCCTGGCATGTAGGGTGTTATATTACAGAGTTGGACTCAATTTCAGAGAGTACAGTATGCATGAAATTGAAAGAATGAGTTATGTCCAACATTCTTAGTTGACTGGTTTGAAGTTAGCTGTACCCCCTTTGTGAGTAAGGAGTCCCCAGCTCACCTCCCCTTTCTAAGTAGCATAGATTGGACTTAACCCAGGTGGACTCCAAGATAGATTTGTTCAACTTAAGCATTTATACTTAACCCGCTCAAATATTCCATCTGACATGTCAGCTCTTCCTTCTGGATCACTTTCCTTCTACCTCAGCTTGTACATTCTTTTAAAATTCCTTTAGTGAGGAACTGTTAGGCATGACCTCTATCTACTTCTGTTTGCCTGAAAATGTGTCTATCTCACCCTTGTCTTGAGAATGTTCTGCTTATTCTAGATTGTTATTTTCTCTCAAATCTTTGCAGATGTGATTTTACTTTCATCTTTTATTCTCTTTGATTTTGTTTTCTTCTATTTCATTAAATGTTGAAAATTTAAATATTAGATATTGATTTCCTTTTTATATTATTTGGGATCTATGGTATTTAAAAAAAGCTGATGACTCAATTGTCTTCAATTTTTAATCATTTTTTTACACACACTAAACATAATTTATATTTTTATCTGAGCATTGCAATATTTCCAGTTTTCTAATGATTCCTCTCTTAGTAATTTATCTTAATCACTTTTTAAAAAGATTTATTTATTTATGCATACAGAACTGGGGTACAGGTCAGAGGTGCAGGGGGTGAGAGGATTCACCAGAGACAGAGTGGGGAACAGAACAGGCTGACTGACGAAATGCACTGCTGAGGGGAGCAGTGGGCGGGTCAGGAGAGGTCTGCCTCACCATGTGGGTCACCTTCAGGGTGGGGATCAAACTCATGTTGAGGTGGCTTTTAGCTTCTCAGTGCTGTGCTTTAGCCCACTGTGCCACCAGGGAGGGCCCCCTCTTAGTAATTTTTTCACCCTTATTCAGTGATTTTGGTTGTGGGCCTACGTTCCTAGAAACTCTTCTGTGGGAATTAGTAATGCTCTGTGTTTGAAAGGAGAGAAAGGATTTGCATTTGTTCCAGCCACAGGTTATGACAACCAAGGACTGTTTTAATCACATTTTCAGCTGCTGGTGTTGTTGTTACTATTCTTCCAAGACACATTGGTAGTGTGAATTCTGGTCCTAATTGTATGATTGTGAACTTTTGGTTAGAGAGTCTCAGAAGTTACTTTTTTCTCCTCCTTTCTTTTTTCTTTCCTAGAGCCAAGGCCAAGATAGACAAATCTCCTTTCAAAGAACTGAGGTATTTCTCTGCCTCATTCTCTGAAGTTGTTTTCATTTGAGGATTGTAGCATTTTGGAAAGGGGTATTTCATCTGTCCTGTGATCATGTGCAGGCCCCAGGCCTGGTCCTCAGGCCCTCAAGCCAAAGTCATGTATAAAATCCCAGCGCCACAGATCAGCAGATGTACCCAGGGCAAATGCCAGTTCTGCAGTCACAGTAAACTGACACTGCTTTCTAGTTTCTGGCTTTCAACTCTTTCCCTTACTTTAGGTAGTCAGTTTTACAACAAATCATTCAAAAAATATCTCTCTTAAAATTTTATATACTCATTACATCAGTGTTCATTTTTGTACAATGTATGATTTCCCCATGAAATTCCCACCACCAGTTCCCCTGTGCACCATCACCATAGTCCCTTGTGCTCTTCCCACCCCTGTCCTGGTCCTTCTCCCTCCTCCTCCCCTACAGAATGTCGCTGATCTATAGTTGCCCAATGATTTTGATTTTTACTTTATCATAGTTACTTTTTTTTCTGATTCCTTTTCTGTTTTCTCTACATTCCTTTTATAAATGAGACCACTCAATATTCTTTTTCTTTCTGGTTTCTTTCACTGAGCATAATCCCTTCCAGCTCCATCCATGTTATGAAGGGCATAAATCTATCCTTTTTGATTGCTGAATAATATTCCACTATGTAAGTATACCATGTCTTCTTGACCCAGTCATCTATTTCAGGTATTTGGGTTGCTTTCATAGCTTGTGTATTGTAAAGTGTGCTGCAATAAACAAAGGGGTGCAGCTGTCCTCAATTAAACCACACAGTTAAAGCCCTGTATTCATTAACAAAATATTTTACCTCACTTTTGTCATTGATATAGACAGATTAAGGAGTAACAAATGATAAAAATCTTCTAACATTCAAACAAAATCATAGCTTTCAAACCAGAAGGATGAAGAGGGCAGAAAAAGCTGAAAATGTTTCTTAATCAGTGAGATGATCACATCTGATAATAAAGTTGGTGGAAGAAATTTTGATTAATGATCTGCTTTGGAGTCAAATTCTGTTCAAGAGGGGGCTATTTTTATAAGAAATGTCTCAAAATATCAGATCAAGAATCCAGTAAATGAGTATGGTTTACTGAGCCTCTTTCACCTGACTTGAAACAGCTCCAGCTAATGAAGTGTGTCAGGAAATCTTCCGAGATATAAAATGCTGAATGGGTAAAGATGCTTCAGTTTTCAAAGTAGTTGGTTTTGCTTGGCACCACCAATTAGTTTTAATTTCTTAGTAGTCAAAGAGACCCTTTTTGGTGCCATGGGCTTTTTTGGCAGGCTGGTGAAGTTCCTGCTCAGAATGATAGTTTTAGTGCTTTAAGTAAAATTATAGAATTGAAAGCAGAGCCAAATATGTTAAAACACAGCACCTGAAGAGGTATCTATATTATTAAATTTTGTGACATACTTATATATTGTTATTATTTATTTTTTGCAAGTCATTCCTTTAAAAAAATTGATATAATGGGTTTACAACACTGTATATGATTTAGGGGAATAGGTTCACATCTTCCTAGATACATGTCACCACACCACCCCTACTCCTAAAGCAGCCTGACAATAAACTATTGGGCTTCCTCCCCTTTTTTCACACCTTCCTTCTCCCTGTAGTAGTCTCAATTCTGCAATATAATTCAGGGGTTTGTTAGGTTTTTTGAGTCAATTCCTCTGTTTTCTCTCTACCTCACATGTCAGTGAAATGATCTGGTATTTCTCTTTCTCTGTCTGACTTAACATAATCCCCTCCAGTTCCATTCCTGTAGCTGCAAATGACAAGACTTCATTTTTTTTTTTTTTAGTAGCTGAGTAAATATTTCATACTGTGTATATACCATCTCTTCATAATCCACTGCTCTGTTATTGGGATTTAGGTTTCTCTATAACCTAGCTATTGTAATTAGTGCTGCAATGAACATAGTAGTGCAGATATCCATCTGATTAGTGCTTTTATATTCTTTGGGTAGATACCAACAAGTGGAATTGCTGGATCATTGGTAGATCTCTTTTTAGTAATTTGAGGGAACTTCATACCGTTTTCCATAGGGTCTTGACCAGTCTTCGTTTCCACCAGCAGTGTATGAGATTAACTTTTTCTCCACACCCCACCAGCATTTGTTGTTTCTGGTTTTGGGGCTTTTTAATTTAATTTTATTTTTTGATACCATTCTCACAGGTGTGAGGTGGCATCTCACTGTGGCTTTGATTTGCATTCCTCTGGTGATAAGTGATGCTGAACATTTCTCTATAAGCTGTTTGCCATCTGTATGTCTCCTTTGGCAAGTGTCTGTTTCCTTCTCCTCCCCATTTTTTTGGATCGGGTTCATTGTTTTTATTGAGTGGTGTGAGCTCTTTATAGATACTGGGTATTAGCTCCTTGTATGATATGTAATATGCAAGTATGTTCTCCTTTTTTTTTTTTTTAAAGATTTATTTGTTTATTCGTATAGAACTGGGGTACAGGCCAGAGATGCGGAGGGTGAGAGGATTCACTAGAGACAGAGTGGGGAGCAGAACAGGCAGATCGACGAAGTACACTGCTGAGGGAAGCAGCAGGCGGGTCAGGAGAGGTCTGCCTCGCCATGTGGATCTCCTCCCGGGCAGGCGGGGATCGAACTCATGCGGAAGTGGCTTAAGCTTCTTTGTGCTGTGCTTTAACCCACTGCTCCATTTTGTTTTAATGATAATTTCATTTTAGTTTGATGTACTACCATTTGTTAATTTTTGCTTTTTTTCCCCTTGTATTGAAGTCTAGTCCCCAAAACCATCAATGAAGTCAGTGTCACGGAGTGTTTTGTTTATGTTTTCTTCTATGTACAATTATGATTCATGTCACTATTCTTGATGGAAAAATAGTAGTTTTTTATATGACTGATTTCCTAAGTTTCTTAAAGGTAATGGAGCTGGTGATAGAAAAACAGAGTTACTGTAAGTCTGTAGTCTGATCACATGTATTTGAATAAAGCTTTTCTGCTGCAGTAATAGCATTTTACCTTGAACAGGAATCTCCATAGGTCTTTGTGTTGTTTTGTAGAATTTCCAATAAAATATGAAATTAGACAAAACCTAGTGCTATTGGGTTGTTGACCTTATATGTAAAAGATGACCCCAGAAAACAAGTGAAAAGAGGGGAAAATATATGGCATTAGTTTATCTCGAAAAGCTCTGACTTATTTATTAGCTGTCATAATAGAATGAAATGTTGTTTATTTTCCCTTCAGTGTCAAAAGAAAACATTAAACTACTTCAAATCATTGCAAAGAATTATTAGAGAACTGGGTCATTATGTTGTATCTGAATAATAAAACCCTATGCAGCCATACAAAAACAGAGGTACATGTGCTTTTACAGAAGGAACTGAAGCTATGTCATGCAATAGAGAAGGAAAGGAGCAGATGAGTGCAATTTTAGTTCTTACTTGTAAAAATGTGTCCATACATAAAGCAAGGATTATTTCTGGAAAGAGGCCCTGCTCACTGTAACTGTGATTTCTTTCTGAGAAGGGAACGTGAAGTCTGGAGGGTGATGGGGAGACCTAGTTTCCACTGGATATCTGTTTGTATCTTGTGAATGTTTTGCCACGTCTATGCATTAACAGTTCTAATTAAATCATTAAAAAAAGAACTCTAGCTTCTAGCAGCTATTGATATTGAAATGAAATGAAATCATATAAAGAGCATGTACTCATTAAACCTGTCAAATGACATATTTCACTAATTAACACACTACCCTGTGCACCAAGAAGAAATTCTCAGCAATGGAGCCTGCTCCAAGGAAGACCTACTGGTACTTGAGTTCAAATATAGAGGGGGCTGTCCATGGTTCAGGGTGCTGCCCGTGCCATCTGAGTGCCCTCCTGCCTTTCTGTATCTTACTTACACACACACCCTGCTTTGTAGATGCCTGTGTTCGTGTCTGTTCTTCTTGGTCTGTGAACTCCTGGAGGCATGTGTCTGACATGGTGCCTGGTGCAGAGCAGGCCCACAATAAGTGTGAGAGAATGAGTCATTCTTTATCCTGCTGGGAGTGAAGTGTAGTGATGCAGAAGTAAGTTGTCGGCCCTGAGTCTCTACAACAGAGCAGGTGGTGCAGCTAGAACCCATGTGTTGGTGGTGGTGAGCTACAAGGTGGGCAGAGGAGATAGCAGAGGCTAGAAAGCACACTCGAGCAAGACTGAGTCTGCTCTGTGAGGATGCCATTCCCTGATGGCCTGAATTTTACCCTCACCCCACCTCTATCATGGAGGTTGTTGCTGGTAGAGGAGACAGAGCCAGTCAAACAGTGGGAGCAGAAGGTGGGAGAGAATTAGAAGGAAGTTGGATCTCAGCAATTGTTCAGTGAAATTTCACAGTGCCTTTCAAGAATGAAATTTGATTTATATTTAGAATTTGATTTTAATTCAGAAGGAACACACAAGCTGGTTAATATCAAGACTCTAGAAGAAATAATTTATGTCAGTTAGTGAAAGGATTTGTAACTAAGTGTGAAAAGGATGTCTGGTCATGCTCATTTATTTGTTCGTTAACTCAGTATTTATTGTTAAACCATTGTGCCCATGAGGGAGACAGAGATGAATCAGACAGGCTTTTCACTTAAGTAGCTTATCACCAAAAAAAAAAAAAAAATAGGTTGGCATAATGGTTAAGAATGAGCTGTTGGGTTCAGATTCCTGAATTCAAATCCTCACTCCATTACTTGCCACCTATATGACCTTGAGTAAGTTGTTTAATTTTTTGTGCTTCAGTTTATTCATTGATAGTATGGGGATGGTGGTACCTACTTAATAAGTATTAAATAGGATATAGATGTTAAAGTGCTTCTATAATCACAGTTCAATAAATCTCAATGGGGAAAAAACCCTTCATTGATTGATTCATTGAACGTTTTTGGAGCTCTTACCCTCCACTAGGCACTGCATAGGTACTGGGGGATGGGGAGGATGATGTAACTATGTTCAAAGAACTCAGCTATTAGTAGGCATATTAATGATTTCTTCCATTGTAACACATCACCCAAAACTCAGCTTGAAACCATAATAGACATGATTTATCTCTCACAGTTTCTGTGGGTCAAGAATTCACAATCAGCTTGACTGAACTGTTCTATCCAGGGTCTGTTGTGAGCTGATAACTATAATATTGGCTAGAACTGTAGTCATCTGAGGGCTTAGCTGGGACAGAAGGATGCTTTGCTGGGGTGTCTCACTCATACAAATACTGGCAAGTTGATTCTTTTCTAACTTGAAAAAGTGCATGGCACTACTTGAATGTGCTTATAATGTGATGACTGACTTTCTTCAAAGCAAGTGATCCAAGAGACCAACCCCGAAACTGCAATGCTGTTATGATTTAGCCTCAGAAGCCAACCACTATCATTTCTACTATATTCCGTCATTCTCAAGAGTTCAGCCCTGATTCAATATGGTATTGGTGGGGGGAAGATACATGGGGTTCAGTACTAGGAAGTGAGGATCCTTGCAAACTTGTCTTGGAGGCTGGTTACCATAGTTGGGGAGGAAGATTTGTAACCATAGGAAAGGTGCTGTGATGGAGAGATAACACAGCAAACTCTTACCAAGAAAAGAGGATCCAAAGCTTGAGCTCTGTCTTGAAGGAAAAGATCTTTGAGTTGGTGTGTGAAGAAGGGTAGTGTCCATGGCAGAACTAGCTGAAGGGGAAAGGTGCAGAGGCAAGCTTGAGCACAGTATACCCTGGAAGTTTGAGATTCATCTGTTGGGGTAAAGCAAATATTCTAGTAGGGCAGGGACTAGAAGATAAATGTGGTGATGATAAATAAAGGTGTTGACCTGAATGTATGAGAGTGGTGTGATGATAGTTAGGGCAGATTGTGACAGCTCATGTACACTTGCAAATGAATAAAGTCACTTCATAGTATTTAAGTATTTTCTCTCCTTTTCTTACTGGTCTTGCAATGCCATGTATCTCGCTATCTACCCATCCACCTGTTCATCTATCCATCTGTCCATCCATTCATTTACCCAACTTAACTGCATTTATTTTTTGCATTTGTGTATATCCCAAGTAGGCTTTTAAAATGATGACCAGTGTATCTTCTGTTTTGCATAAAATTTTAGTAGCAGTAATCACTACTTGGATAATACTGTGTTTTATTTTTATTGCTTGTGTTCATCCCTAGATCATATTCTTCAAGAATGTAAACAACAGGTACTTTGTGTTTGCATTATTATTCCCCCAGTGCCTAGAATAATGCCTGACATATGCTAGGTGTTCAATAAAGTTGTGGTTGAATAAATGCAAGAGCAAAGTGAAGTGACAAAGTATGTAGCAGAAACTGGGAACTTGAGGGCAAAGAATGCCCATGTCTTCCTGCGGTGAGGATAGGAGGTTATTCGAGAATTCTCGATGAGTGCTTGCTATATGAACTAAGCTTTCCATGTAGGTGAGCTGATAAGGGAAATGAAGACAGAGGAGACACTGTGAGAGCAGGTGTGGAGACACATGAGCACTTGGTTACAGTTGTAGGTGATGCTTCTCTCTCTCTACTGAGTTTGTCAAATCCAAAGTGTAGATGCAGACAGGAAAATCATCTTCCAGCAGTTACTTTTATAGTTTTTTTTTTAATAAAAACACTTCAGAGAAAGTATTCTTTGCAGGTATTTCTGAACATAAAATTTCATTAGTTGAAAGATGTTTCTTGTGCTGTCGCTATAAATGTATGTCCAGAACATGAAGACTAGAGTTGCAGGTCTATTCTGTTATTGAGCTTGATCCTAAATGATAAATATATATTTAGCTTTTAAAATCTATTTCCTTTCTGCAGTAGCAATACATTTAGTATTCCCCATAAACTTGACATGAGTTGTGATTTTGCCATCTCTGTTGACTCAAAGATGTTTTATATTATATTGGTGTGAGATTGAGCTAGGTTCAGGCCTTTTACAGAGAAGGTTGTAGGTCTGTAATGAAGGAGGGTTGAGTCAGATACTGTTTATACTGTTGTACTCCAGGCCCAGCCGGGGATCTTTTTAGATGATTATTTTCCCAGTTTTCTTCTTCAGTGGAGTAATATGGGCATGCCTGAATGTTCTTTCTTATGTTCCCCTGCTTGTCCTGTGTCTATGAATTTCAGGAAACAGCTGTTCAGAGAAAAGATAAAACTTCATAGACTTTCAGGTATACTGCCTTTATAAAATTTCTCCTCAGTGGCAGCCATGTTCAGGCTGCCTGAGCTATAGTAATATCTCTGAAAAACTTTTAAAAATAAGTAACTTGCCCCCCCAAATTTTCTCTCATTCCCATTTTTTTCTTAGTGATTCACTTTGAGATTTTTTTCTTTTTTCCTGTCTCTACTCACACTATGCAAATGTTCAGTATCAAAGCTTAGATCTTCAAATGTTACAGAGACAATTAAATTTTGTTTCTGCCAAAAAAAAAAGGAATTAAGTTTGATCTTAAATTAGAATATAGATTTAACAATAACTATCTCTGGGTGGTGGGACTGTGGGTATTGTTTCTTCTTCCTTCTACTTTTCATTTTCTGCCAAATGTCAACAGTGGATTGTGTTATTGTTTTATGGTAGGTTCAAAGCTAAGAAACTTTGTGAAAAATTTGATATTCAACATTTGTCATATATATGATCTCTAGGCATCCTCTTGGCACAGTGGGCCTGATTTCTCACTCCTCTTTGGAGTTCACATTTCAGTGCCAGTAATGGTGGATTGAATAATTGCTTTAAATGGTAGAGGGCTTCTCTTGTTAAGTAAAAATTGCCTGGAGAGGGTTAGTGGGGCAAGATTAGTCAGACCACTCTAGTGGTCTGACTTGGGTCAGGCTACAAAAAAGGACCCATTTTTCCTTTTTCCTATCTTCCCTATCTGGAAGTACAGAAAGGACTTTTTCTTTGAGATAATGTGATAATGTGATTGGTAGTAGGCCTGTGACCTTGGCAAGCCCAGTTTTACCTTGGCCTCTGTCTGTCCATTTACATCTTGACTGGTGCTTTTGAAATGCCATTTCTTGACCATCGCCACGCACCTCACCGTCACTTCCTCCTCCCTCTCAAATCATAGACATGAGGTGGATTTAGCGACAGCCTCTGCCCTTCTCAGGGTATACAGAAGACTCCGTGTATGTCATATGAAGTCCTAGTTCAGAAGATAAAGGAAGTAGCATATTTGAACAAATTATGGCAACCTTGAACATAAGCCCTAAATATTTGACTGTCTTACTAATTTTCAGGTGCCAGGCTGTGTGATTCCTGCATCCTAGGTGACAAAGATAGGTGAGATCTTTCCAGTCAATCCACTAGCTATGTGTTAATAATGTATCTTAAACACATACCTATTTGCAAAATTGTTTCAGTGACTTGATGGTGATGTGACTTATAGTATCCTTGTGATTTTTCCTTGGATGAGGATTTCAGAGGTTACCTCTTTACTGAGTCTGATAGCTGAGTTGGTTATTGGTATTATCTCAAAAGTTTCTTTGTCTTAAAGAAGTTAATTCTTAAGGAAATTCTCTGAAATACAACCACTTGGAATGAAATGGGCCAGTATGGATTTTCAATCCAGTGTGAGCAAAGAAACCATCTTTGGAAGACCCTCAAGAGAGCTTTCTGTGCTATTTCTGAGTCACAACCTCTAGTTCTTGGTTCAGTTCCAACATTGCAGAAATCTCCAGCCCTGCAGATACTGAGAGTGCGTCAAGCCCCTGACTGTTGTTTTCTAGAAGTATGCTGGGCAGCATAATAACAATTGCAAAATCTCCAAGAGAGAGTACTGAATCTTCAAAAATATAGAGCTAACTGCCTTCACCAAGAATCAGAAGGTCTCAGGTGTCCTTAAATACACACTACTGAAACCAGGTGTCAATGGTGATGGATAGGTAACACTGGTCACATGATGACACCTTCACCATGGTTGGCTATTCCCACAAGAAAAATCTGAAAACTCCTTGGGCCTGATCTTCAAGTGTGTGCCCTTTTCTTCCACCCACCCAATCTGTATGTGCTTTTCATAGCCTACACATACTTTGAGCCAATACACCCTTTACCCTATGCAGGCCACTCCTGTTGGTAGTGATGAAACAGTGTAGACACACACACACATTTGTAAATGTTTTGTCCCAACTTCTGTGACCGGCTGTAAGAAAGGAAGGCGGGAGGCAGAAAGGCTGAGCAAGCAGAGTTTATTGCTCTCGGACAGCAGCTGAGACAGAGCCCCAGAGTAGGGTCCGCAGCTACTGCCAACTCAAAGGGGAAGGGTCTTTTCTATAGATCTAGTTTCACATTCCAAAGGTGACTCATCACTGTGCCCCCTGGTGCTAGGCCCAGTCCCTCCCACCAGTATCTCCCTGATGCTAGGCCCACTTGACTATCGGTTTGTTATCCCCTTCAGCTAGTCCCATATCAAGCTTGGATGCAAGGCTGAATTCTTTCCTTGTCAGTAAATCTTTGGTTCCCAACAGTAAATAACTTTAAGTTTCCTTCCAACGGTTATCTATAAGGACCTACTGTGTGCACTTCCTTGAGGATCCAAAAAGGAAGAAGACATGAATGTTCTCTCAAGACATTCATATTTTCAGAAGGGCAGGTGGGACCTATGAGCAAATAGGTTTTGCAAAGTTGAAAGTAGAAATGACCCCAGGGAAGGTACAAAGTGTTAAAAGCTCAACACTTAACTGTTTACAGGAAGACAACATAAACAACCAGCTTGGATATATTTATAAGCATCCATAGGCTCATAAAGAAGTGTGCTTATTTCCTGAAATTTCTCTAACATATGGCCATTTCCCCCTACATTATTCTATTTATTGCATACACAGTGGCAAATGTATCATCATGCATTATGTCATTAAATTATGCTCACTCTCCACTCTGAGTTAATTTGTTTGCTTTGTAGCAAATGGGGTGTTTGAGGAACTGTTGTTTTGCTCTTGTCTGGAAGAAAATAGAAGTAACTCACTTATGAGAACTCCTCACTCCCCTTTCTCCACCTGTCTACCATGTTTCGGCAGAAGCAGACTGTTCTCTCCAGAGCTTATGCCAATATAGAGAATGTTCTTGAACAATCTAAAAAAATACCTCAAAAGCAAGGACCTTCCTCCTGCTTTGACCACTCTCCAAATAGCCAGCCTTTGCTTACTTTCCACTCTTTGCTAGGCAGCCTCTAGATTTCAAGAGCAATTAACTGTCATTTATTAAGTGTCTATTATGTCCTATACGTTTTGCATACATTAACCCCCAAATTCACTCACAATGTTCAATGAAGACACTGAGGCCAAGCCATCAAGTAATTTGGCCAGAGTTGCATAACTGAATCCAGACTGTCTTTTTCTGAGTCTGATTCCTTCATGGTACTATGCTACCTTCAAATCAAAGGATCCCAGTAAAAAGAGAAGTTCAACGAAATTCCCCAAATGAACAGACTTTAAAAATACTCTTCATTTACCCTATTTTCTTACATTGATAATTCCTTCATTGTCCTGTCTTTCTACTCACATCCTGAAGGCAGTTAATTGGGGAGGCCTATCACTGGCCACGCTGCCCAGCAGTGAAGCTTGCTCTTCATTTTTTCTACACTAGAAACCCTGTGGTCATAGGCTGTTGATGAGCTGGATTTGCCTTTTGCCTCATAGTTGAGCCTGTTGGGGCCTCTCACCCCTCTCTGAGTACCACCCCCATGCCACCCTCTGTGGAACTTCTGTTTTGCAAGAACTTGGAGGTTGGGGTGAGCAAGTTTGGTTGTGGAATCAATGCCTCTGTCTAATTGCTTTTTCTTGCATACTCCTTACTCCCCTTTCTGATGGCTCAGACCTGGCCTGATACACTCAGGCTTAGGCTCAAAAAGGAATCTTTCTAGCTGGGCTTGCCCTATTTTTTTTTTTTAAGATTTATTTATTTGTGCATACAGAACTGGGGTACAGGCCAGAGGTGCGGGGGCAGTGAGAGGCTTCACCAGAGACACAGTGAGGAGCAGAACAGGCAGTTGGGAAGTGTATTGCTGAGGGGAGCAGCGGGCAGGTCAGTAGAGGTCTGCCTCGCCAATTGGTCACCTCCAGGGCAAGTGGGGATCAAACTCATGCAGAAGTGGCTTTAACTTCTTAGTGCTGTGCTTTGACCTGCTGTGCCAACAGAGAGGGCCCTGGGCTCACACTTTTAAGTTTCTTTTGTGAATGCGATTACTTTCCTAGGAAGCCACATGCGTTCTCTGAGTGCCTCATATAGGGTTGCCCTGTTGGGTTGAAGCTAGATCTTTGCAAATGTCATAGGATACATGAAGCAAATGAGATACAGTGAATTGCAGAGCTGTGAAAATTTGACATTTCAGAGAGTCATATTATTGCTGGAAAAAGCATCTGCAAGAATGGGGGAAAAGTTCTAAACTTTGTTGGAGAAGAACTTAGTTTCAGTTTCCTCAAAATCTAAGAATGCTTGGGAAAGGAAAGGAAGGGAGGGTAGCCTCTATGAAGTAATTTTTGCAGGGGGAGATCCTAGTTAAGTTCAGATGAGTCAGCAGTGTGATAATGGTGCCTAAAAGAGCCGATTCACCTCTAGGCCACATTAATAGAATCAGCACCTAAAGTTAGAGACATCATTGTTCTCCCCAGGGCCAGTGATACTGGTAAGATGTTCCTAGAGTATTGAGTTCATTCTGACATTTCACTGGTTTAGTTCTTTTTTTTACACTGGTTTAGTTCTTTTTTATTGAGGGAATTCTAGAATCTTTCTTGGTCACTTTTTCTGAGCACGTATACAAACACACACACACACACACACACAAGCAAGAATTGTCAGAGGTGACAGGCATCTGATCATTTTCCAAATGTAACTGAATATGACCAAAGGGATTAAGTTTAACTTAAGTTCCTAACAAAAGATAAGTTCCTGATAAAAGATAAAAGATAACATAATTTTGCTGCACAGCTGCAGTTTCTGCTTTGGTTAATGTTTATCTTTGAACACCACTTTTATTATGCTTATGCTATATGAATATGTAAAGCATATTATTAGGTCATTCAATAGTAAGTTGATCCTTTCTAGGTAAATAGTACCAGGCAAAATATTATAGGGGCCCCATGTAACATAGTACATTCTTTCCCCCCCTCTTTTCCCTGAAGTTTTTAACTCCAAAATATTTACATTCTTTTTGGGGAATGAGTAGTACAATCAAAAAGTTAAATAACAACTGGGGGCCCTTCTAGCAGGAAACTGCAAGGTCTGATCCACTTCCTTGCACCAACTGTGCAGCCTCTCCCCTGACCAAGAGGAAGCAAAGAGGCTCTGAGATGATGAACGAGTGCGATCCTGGTATAAAAATGGAAATTTGCTGAAAACTCTTCTTTTCGTCATTCATATCCTAACAATCCTTACTTTACACATGTTTCTAATTAACTACACTTCTAGCTTCACAATATTGGCAAACCAGAGGCATTGACACAGGCAACTACCTTTTTGATACAAGGTTGGCAATATATAAATACAGGCAGACACTCTGACAGTAATAGGGCTTGACATTAATAGGTAGGCAGCAGATGTGACAGAAAGCTGTAAAAATCTGTGTCTGGGGTAGGTTTAAATAGCCCCGCTGAGCCTTGTGACCCGGAGGGCTTCATTGCATTAAGGTGCATTATAGTAATTGATGTGCCGCTTCTGAGTGTGATAGCCTGTGTTCATAACGTTGACCCCAAAGACTGCAGGAAAAATTATGCTCAGTGGGTGCTTGTTAAGGAGGTATTGGGCATATTCTGTTTTTCTTAAACTACTTTAGAAATATATCCTTCCTATTGTCTAAAACTTTGTCAGAGAAGAATTATCTTTTGGAAAAGAAAGGAGAAATATCATGAAGAAATTGCTGTGTAAAAGAAAAATTTGAAACTGATATAACAGGCTCAGGGATTGCTACTTAGTTTTCCAGAAAGCTTGGGGAGCCACAGGTCTCACCTCCAAGGGAAGTCTCTGGGCTACCAACAGTAATGAACACATAGAACTGTGCTTTCCAATATGATAGCCACAGGACCCTCTGGCTATCTAGACTTAAGAATTCAGTGCTGCTGTTGCACCAGTCACATTTGAAGCACCCACTAGTATCCTGTTGCTAATGGCTACCAAGGTGGACAGTGCAGATGTAAAATATTTTCATCATCGCAGAAATTTTTTTGGACCTCATAATAGAAAGTCAGGAGGAAGCAAGGCTGAAGGTGGAGCTTAGAGCAATCATGTAAGAGACACCATTCAGGGACTTTCTGGTGGTACAGGGGTAAGGCTCAGTGCTATCACTGTGATAGCCTGAGTTTGATTCTTGGCCAGGGAACTAACCCTCATTTGGTGTGGCAGACCTCTCCTGTGTCTCCAGTTGCCCCCCTTAGCAATGTATTTTAATAAAATCTTCTGGTTCTGCTCCCCACTCTATTTCTGATGAATCTTCTCATCCCCCACATCTTTGGTCTACACCCTAGTGCCTCTATTCTAAATAAATAAATACAATCTTAAGTGAAATTATTTTCTAAATTAAAAAAAAAGTTGCCTCGAGTATTAGTTTCTTGTTTGGCTTTGGTGTTTGAGTTTGAACTAAATTCATAGTGGAATTCCAGTTAGGTTTGGAATTATTGTCAGAAAAATGCTGTCTGAAATTATTTCATGAGTATAATGTTTCTGCATAATTTAGCAACAGCCAGAAAAGTTATGTGATCCACCTGAGACCGTTTTTCTAAATGCACAGAAGGTCCTGGAAAAATTATATTGGTCACAGGCTCTTGGTTCATTCCATTCTATATAATTGGTGTACTTCATTCTGCCAGATATATGTTGGAAGCAGTTGGAACCAGTCTCAAGTAGGTTTTCCAAACAGATTTGAGGAAGCAAAAAGGTTTCTTCTCAAACATGTTCAGTTGAAACAGTTTCCTATTTTAAATTACATGAGGAGGAAGTGTTAACCAGCTCACCTTGTCCCTCTGTGTGTGATGGAAAAGTAGAATACCAGTGAATTATGGGGAGGATAAAGGTATTCAATTACAGGCCAAGGGGACTTCTCTCTACCTGGCTGATGGTCTTCATGATCTATGAGGATTTAAAATGAGAAAAGGAGAAAGTAAAGTCAGTTTAATAGGTAATTTATAACTTGAGTAGGGAACAAAAGGACTTTTCAATTTTATAAAATTCAAATCGATGACCTAATTTATTTGCCCCCCACAGCTGGTGCTGTGTTAGAGATGAGGGTCATAAGACTGTCCATAAGGTCCACGTATGCCTTTAGCAAGGGAGACTTTTCACACATGTGGGTTAATGAAAACATACTAGTTTGTGGAACCCAAGGAGCCTGGGAGGGTGCATGAAGGAAACAGCTTTGCTGTTTCTTAGATCTTCCCCTTTCATTCCCTTGCTTCTCAGTCACTCTCAGTAGTCCTCTCCCATCTATTAAAAATGTCAGTGGTCCAATGTAAAATCAAAATCCAATTAAAAATTTGAAAAAAAAGAAGCTATTTAATGCTCACCCAATTTAAAACTCACTTCACCCCTAGATGAGACCTCCCTTGGTGTGAGGAAAAATGTGTAATGAGTTTCATCTCTACTTCTTGCTCCTCTTCCTCTTTCCATTAGCTGATGTAGTGAGGGGATTTGGAAAGATGGGGAGGAAGAGAAGTCAGAGAGGAAGGAGGAGGAAAAATCTTACCTGAGATTGTTTGATATTTGGACCTTTTCGGTTAGCAGATGCACCAGAGCTGGTTCATCATGAGATACTTCCAAGGGTTCTCTGGAACCCCAATTGCTCAGGCTTTCCAAGTGAGGAAGGAGCTTCAGTGCCTTCTCCCAGGATGGTATCACATGTGTTCAAATATGCAGCACACTGAACACTCTCCATAGAAAGTACCTTGGCCTGCCCAATGAATTCTTCTCTCTAATAGAGCCTGCAGGTAGGTGGTGGGCTCAGGCTGGCAGAGCTGGCAACTCGGTTTCTTGGCAAGTCCTGCCAAGGTGGTCCAGGATCTGAAGTTGGCATCTGTTAGTCAGCTGGTGCATTGGACAGACCAATGCTTCTGTCCCTATGGGAAACACTGCATAGAAGGAGGGAAGGTGTGGAATTAACAGTGTTATACTTGAGAGAGAGGGCCTCCCTGGTTGCTCTACCGTGAAAGCCTGAGTTCGATCCTTGGCCAGGAGCTGACCCACATGGTGCTGATCTCTCCTGTCTCACTTACTGCTCCCCATAGCAGTGTATTTCAGTCAGTACACCTATTCTGCTCCCCACTATCTCTGGTGAATCCTTTTACCCAGTGCCCCAGCCTACACCTTTGGCCTGTACCCCAGTTCTACATACACACACACACACAGACACAAACACACGAGAGAGCATTTGAGACAGAATTTGAAAATGGTGGCATTTGAAAGTGACAGCTGGGCTGGTGGGAATGGCAAGATGAGGTGTTTCAAGCTTTTAAACAACACATTACTTACAGTGCTTTTTATAATCTTAAATCCCCAAGGTTTGATTGCAGCTACCAGCTGCTAGGAGAGGGCTTTTCTAATGCACTGCACTTGGGTGCTATTGGAGAGTTTATTCCAAATTTCCAGCAACATGAATTGATAATAATGTAAAGGGATGTGGCACTTCTCCATTTAGCACAAGCACAGCTATTTCTAACCTTGTGGTAAGGAGGTGGGAGGGATTTATTTGCTTCTCTACTTCCAAGACCAGCCCTCCAGACATCTTCTCCAACTAGGTGTGTGTGTGCGTTTGTGTTTTGGGGAGAGGAGGTGGGTGCAGCAGGTCTTCTGGAGTGGTTTGTGTCTACTCTTTTTGAAGTGGTCAGATGTATTTGGTGCCCCTGGTGACAGACTGGCCACCTAATGTCTCATTGCCTTTGGCCCTTGGTGGCACTCTGTCTCCTGCCCTGTCTCATGGTGCTCAGCTAGGGGAGTTTGCTTGATGCAACTATTAACAGCATAACATACTGCTTTTTATTTGTCACTATAAAAGGGGTGAGAAGTTGAAAGCCAGTGTCCTGGGGAGTATAGTAAATTCCCTCTGATTCATGGTCTCCATCACAGCCATCCATCCATCCTGGTCCTGGTTCAGCTTGTAGAGTAGCCTTCATCCCACCTGCTCCTTTTATGTTCACGTCTCCTTTCCCTTGGCGACCTACAACATATATTTATGTTCCTCACTGTACTCTACTCTTCAGGAGAGTACAGTGAAGAAATCGATTTCAAAGAAATTGATTAAGATGTATGAGCACTCCCTGTCCATTGCCCTCTTTGGCGGGGGCTCCTGGATCACTCAAACATAGAAAATAACAATGAATCCCAAGTGTTCCCTGCCTTCAGGGAGGTCTATTTTCACTAGAGTGGAATTAGAACACTGGCTTTCATTAGTATCTCTTGATGGGAGGGTGGGGAGTGCAGAGAGAACCTGAGGTGGAAGCCAGGGAGTGGTAGGTGAGCAAGTATAGATTGCATCTGATTTTGAACTGCTGCAGAACTGATCACTGCATATTACAGCCCTCTTGCCTGCTCACTGTTATGGGGAGGGGCTGGAAAGGGATTCTATTTGTTGGACACACATGATATATAAGGGGTGAGTGTATGGGCTCCTATGTCTCTGAAACATTTATTGACTTTCAGTATGTGAAGTTATATGTGAATACTGACACATTCAATCTTGTCCTTAGTTTGTGTGAGCGCCTGAATATTACGTATATTCAATAAACTTGAGCATCTATTGTGGAAGTGTGTTTATTTGTCTGCTTGGTCCTCAGTTACATCTTGTTGGTTGCAGAGAGACTTCTGCATAATGGGGAGATTATAGGCCTTTGGGTAGTATGTTTAATTAAAAAATAATTCTCTTACCTTTGTGTTTCTGCTAATTAAACACGTAAGCAAATTCCCTCTTAGTAAGCATTTACATTTTGTTCCTTGCAAATATTGGTGTAGGCAGAGTTGATCCCAAGGGAAATGGGGGCCCTGGTCTTTGCTGTATGGTGTTATTAAAAATGGATTTGCATGTGTGTATTTATATGCAGAGAAAAACATTCTGGAAGAGTAGACACCAAAATGCCTTGTGTAATTATCACTGCACAAGTGACTTATACGAGACTACTTCTCTTCCTTTTATTTAGTTCCTATTTTTAAACTTTTCTGCAGTGAAATTCTTTGATAGAGTATTTTTATTTTAAAGATTTATTTATTTGTGTATACAGAACTGGGGTATAAGCCAGAGGCTCCGGGGCGGTGAAAGGCTTCACCAGAGACAGAATGGGGAGCAGAACAGGCAGATCTACGAAGTACACTGCTGAGGGGAGCAGCAGGCAGGTCAGGAGAGGTCTGCTGCGCCATGTGGTCACCTCCGGGGTAGGTGGGAATCGAACTCATATGAAAGTGGCTTTAGCTTCTTAGTGCTGTGCTTTAACCCACTGCACCAACAGGGAGGGCCATGATAGAGTATTTTTAAAAAGAAGAGTGTTATAAATGAGTGGGTAGATTGATTCCCCCTCCCCATATGTGTGTGTGTGTGTATATATATATACACACACACACACACACACACACACACACACACATAATGCCCTATCTCTAAGAGCAATCATTTCTAAATATTTTCATAAGAAGTGGCTCTCTTTTTTTCTTGCTAACAAGACAACATTCTTAGAGACTAGTTAAATGAAAATTGATGGACTGCTATAGTAGTAATATCTACTACATGTTGAGCATCATAGGTGGTCTCCAAATTTTATAAACGGGGTAGAAAGAGATTATCTAGGCTGTAGAATGATGAGCTGGGAGTTCTTCCCCATGCCAGCTGCCTCCCTGCTCACGGAGGCATCCAGAGACACTGACAGGCAGCCTGTAGGTGCTTGCTGTACCTCGCGGTTACTATTTGTCTCCACACACTTCATTCTAGCTCATGCCCGAGCTACAAAATAGTTCACACCTGTGCAACCTTTTCTCCCAAAGGGCCCAAGTGTTACTACTGCTAAATAATAATAATAATAATAATAAAAAGCTACCCAAGTAATGAAATCAACCAACATTTACTAAATGCTCGCCATGTGCCAGCCATATGAAGTCTCTGATGTAAATGACCTCATTATGTTTTTTACAACAGCTCTGGGAGGGAGATGTCATTATGCTCCTCATTTTGGAGACATAGGAATTGAGGCCTCAAGACATCCCTGAGCGTGTGCAGGACCACTCAGCTGCTAGTGTGAGAGCCTGGTTTAGGATCCAGGCAGTCAACTCCTGAGCTCGGTGCCTCAAAGTGCTGCTTTTCTTCTTGCAGCTTAGGATTTCTGAGCTGCTCTCATGTGGAAGCCAAGACTGTGAAGACTCTTTTAGAGGAGAGGATGGTGTTACTGAAGCTCACCCGGAGTCTGAGTCATTTAGTGGCTAGCCAATCCCTAATTCATAAGTGGAGCGCCACATGGACAGAATTTATCAAGCAGCAGCATTCTTACAAGGCTTTGCCACCTGGTAACTTCAACTGCCCAATAAACCAACGCAGGAAAAACAGACAAATTGACAAGGAGGTGGAGAACAGTGCAAGGAAGACAATTGGAGGTGCATATTCTGTGCATCTCTGGATAGATTTAGGTCTATGTGTGATTTGTAGTCTGTTATGAGAAGGTAACATTCTTGGGTCATAGAACCTTTGCCATGAAAATGGTTTTCACTAAGCTGTGTTTTTATATTAGCTTCCTAATTATGTTTGAGAGTCTTGACAAAATTATCTGCAGTATGCCCCTTAAGTAACAGTTCTAAGAAATTTCTCTCTGAGATTTGCAGTAGGTAAAACTTTGGCTTCTGTGAGAAGCTAGTGTGTTTCTTTCCAAGTAATGAGAATGATGAAATTCAAACTTTGTCCATTTTTCCCATCTCTCCCAGGAGGCTTGACACTGGGCAACAGTGTATTCAACCTGTGCCTTCGGTATCAGATTGTTGAGTTTCTTAGTTTACTGAGCAGTGTGCTGGGCAAGTTTCCTAAGTTCTCTGTTATTCATGTTCATTTAAAAAATTTTTTTGATTGATGGTACATGAAAAGGCAGAGTCCCTAAGCCCATGCCTTTGTTCAGGGGGGCTGGACATTTCATTTTCTTTACCTATAAAATGCAAATGGTAATATATTTCTTTGGTTCTCATAGATATTTTTTGTATTTTAGTTCCTCTCAAAAGTATTTTGTTATAGTTGATTTGGCAGCTTTTCCTTCCTCAAGTATGCCTTTATTCATTGAAATATAGTAGCTCCCTCACTGGGTTATTATAAGAACCATACAAGGTAACACATGGACTTAACATATAATGTCATTACTTTCTTCACACTCAATTCCAGGAACCATATTATTGTTGGTTCATCTTCCTCATAACCACCCTCTTCCTGTTATTTCAATTTTATTCTTTTCTTTTTTTTTTTTTGCTTTTTGTGAAAGCTAGTGCAAAAGAATTGAAGAAAATTAGTGTTGTAAGATATACTAGGTTTTTAAAAATTATATATATATATTTTTTACATCATTGTTCATTTTTGTACAATGTATACTTTCTCCTCTCAGGGAGAGGAATAGATGGGAATTATATTCCCCATATAATGCCCACCAGCAATTCACCTGTGAACCATCATTGTAATGCTCTTTCCTTGCCTATTTGAGCCGCTGCCCCCCTCCCTTGTAGAATATCTCTGATTTATAGTTGCCTGCTGATTTGTTTATTAATTTATTATTTCCCCCCCCCAATCCTTTACTTGGTCCCCCTTTATCCCTCCTGCAAATGAAGCCACTTGATATTTTTCTTGTTTCTTCTTGGCTTATTTCACTGAGCATGAGCTCTCCCAGCTCCCTCCATGTTGCTGAGAATGGCATGAGTTTAAGACACACTAATTTTAAACACTATTGATTGAAACCGCCCAGAATAAATACCAACTTCTTGGGCAAGTGAGCATTCAAGGGCATGCTCCGAGTTCTGGTACTAGAGGAAAAAGAAATGAGGACAGCCTCTTGTGAGGCTGATCTCTGGGACAACACTGACAAAGTGGCTCAGTTGAAGTCATTGATTATTTTTTGGCTGATAATTACTCATCGCAGAAGGTCTGAATCTCTTTCTACTTGACTGAATATGATTAGGAAAGTCTGTCTTATGTTATTTTGTACTGTTCTTGATGCCACCTTTCCTAAATGCATTAACTTCCTTGCTCTCCAAATAATTATTTTAAACTCCTGCTATTTTGTGGCTCAGTAGTCGCTGGGATGAGGATTGGTGGATGATTTCTTATTTAACAAGGAATCTTCTGAAAAGCTGCCTTCCACTTTGCCTCATAGATTCTGTGCTGCTCTGTTTCTCTGGTGCTGTATTTCTCTGCTGGTGCCTGGATGGTAGAGACTAAAAATTTTGTGATTTTTATCATTACTATAGGAAAGTAGTTGACAAAATTCTGTCATTCATGATTTTAAAAACTATAAAATAGTAATGAAGGATAACATTCTCAATTTAATTTAAAAAAATCCTTTAAAAAAACGTGTGGTCCTCCCTGGTGGCACAGCTGGTTAAAGCACAGCACTAAGAAACTTTTGCATGAGTTCGAACCCCGCCCACCCGGGAGGTGACCCACATGGTGCATCAGACTTCTCTTGACCGGCCCCGGGCTCCCCTCAGCAGTGTGCTTCGTCAGTCTGCCTACTCTGCTCCCCACTCTGGTGAATCCTCTCACCGCCCCACACCTCTGGCCTGCATGCACAAATAAATGAATCTTTAAAAAAAAACAACAAAAAAAAAACTTGTTAGTGTTCTTTAGGTAGATACCTAGGAGGTGGGGATTCCTGGATTACATGGTAGATCTGTTTTGATTATTTCGAGAATCAAAATTGCTTCCAGCCTTGCCAGTGCTGAACCCTGGCTTGCCAGTTCATATACACTGTTTCATTTGATTCTTACCATGATAATATTATGGCTACAACTTGCTCACATTACAGCAAAGTGTAGTCCTGTGATTCAAGTAAAGCTCTGATTGGTTCCAACACTCAAGATCTTTCTGTGAATACTCCCAGAGTTCCTTGTTCCTCATCATTTGTTCATTTGCACTTGTATCCATTTATTTAAGCATTCATTCATTCAACCAGCAAACATTGTCTCTGTTATGGGCCCAGAAGATAGAAAGATAACAAAACTCATCCCCTCCCTTTCTGTCTTACCCATGGAGGGTGTAGAAAGCCAGCAGTGATATATGTACACATACATGATGCAGTGTATGTACACATGCAAGTGGAGGACCCCTGTACTATTTTCCCTGAATAATCCTGTTACCTGCTCAAATAAGTTAGCATTCCCCTCTTCTTGTCTTGACCATGTCTTTCTAAAACTTGTTCTCTCTACTGCAGTCACCATGATTTTCCAGATGATTTTTCCATCTGCTTATATCACTTTTTGCTTAAACCCCCTTGGTGACTATTGATGGCCTCAGGATCAAGTCCAGGCTTCTTAGCAAGGCTTTTTAGGCCCTTCTTGATTGGTCCCATATCTCCCTGCACCTGGAAGAACTTGACTAGGTCATCTGGGATTTCTGTGATGCTCTCAGCATCCATCCAGATTCTTAACCCTGCATCCTCCTCCACCCCAGGTCTTTGATACAGCTCCACTGAATTTCGTGGGTGTCTAAGACTCTAAGTCTGTGCCCTGTGTCTCTTAGCTCTGGCTCTTTGCCCCAGGTGTTCTCCCTGGCTGGAACCACCCGACCCTCACCCCCAGCTCCTGCTTGACCTTTTTGTCTTCCTTTACTGTTACCTTCCATGGAAGCACTTCTTAACCCCCACATCTTGGTCAGAGGCTTCTGCTGTTTGTTCCTTTCCCTGCTTGCATGACCCACTTAGGGCATTTATCACAGTTTTACAATCTTCTATAGACTGGTCTGACTTCTTTATGGACCTGTAAAGGTCAGGGGCTGTTCTCTGCTGAGTCCTCAGCACCTGACACCTACATGGCATATAGTAGGAGCTTAATAAACATTGTTGACTGGATCATACATTTCTCTGCCAATATGAAGAAAACAAGTTTTATGTTGCTCTACAACTATGCATTGGAAAATAGTTTTTAAAATATTTTTTATAGGTGATAACTTTATGTCAGCTTGACATAAAATATCTGTTCAGATAGCTGTTTGACCATTATTTCTGGTTGTATCTATGAGGGTATTTCTGGAAGAGATTTAGATTTGAATTCGTAGGCTGAGTAATGCCACCCCAATGTGGGCAGCAGCATCCAGTCTGTTGAGGACATTTTGAATAGAACAAAATGGTGGAGAAAGGGAGGATTTACTCTTGGTCTGACTATTGAGCTGGGACATTGATCTTTTCATGCCTTGAGGCTTCTGATTTCCAAGCCTTCAAACTCCGCATCTATATCATCAACTCTTCAGCTTTCAGGCTTTGGGATTATACCACCAACCTCCCTGGCAGATGTGGATGGCAAATCATGGAACTTTTCAACCTCTATAGTGACATGGGCTGTTTTATTATAGCAAATCTCACTAGATGTGTATATGTGCTTGTATACACACACACACACACACACACACACACATAATTATATAATTGTTTAACTATAAATACGTACTTAAGTGATTTCTCTATCTCCTATTTGTTTCCCTGGAAAAAAACACTAATACACATGGCTAAGTTGATTGATCTACACTTGGCATGCCAAGACATGGAAGAATACTAGTTGAAAATTCTGAGAAGCAACAGCAGTCAGAGGAAGACATGAGGGGTGGGAAAGATAGTCTAGAATTCATTGAGTTGAAAACGCTGGTGTCTTTTGTTCACTAATAAAGCATGTTGTGATTAACAAGTAGGAATCAGAACAGACTCACACTCATGCTAATGAAACAACTGAAACATTTAATTAAAAAAAGTATATTCCAGCAAAGCAAGTGACCATGGGGCTAATGGAAAGTCCATTCTGGAGTCTGGAGGAGGAATGAGGCAGAGTTGGTACAAGCAGCATTAAATCCCGAGTAGGGACAGGACGGGAGGGCCCCAGGGAACTTGGTGTTGGAAGTTTTGCTTATCTGTAGTCGAAGTTCCACATGGGAGAAGGAGAGGTTGGTAAAGACCTTGGCAGAGTCCTGGCTCCTGGTTGAATAGTTTTCTTTCTTTTTTTTTTTTTTTTTAAGATTTATTTATTTGTTCATACAGAACTGGGGTACAGGCCAGAGGCTCAGGGGCTTCACCAGAGACAGAGTGGGGAGCAGAACAGGCAGATCGAGGAAGTACACTGCTGAGGGGAGCAGTGCGTGGGTCAGGAGAAGTCTGCCACGCTATGTGGATCTCCTCCTGGGTAGGGGGAAATCGAACTCATGCGGAAGTGGCTTTAGATTCTCAGTGCTGTGCTTTAACCCGCTGCGCCACCAGGAAGGGCCAGAATAGTTTTCTCTTTTAAAGAGTTATTTATCTATGCATACAGGAACTGAGGTACAGGCCAGATGTGGGGTGGGCGCGGAGAGGATTCACCAGAGACAGAGTGGGGAGCAAAACAGGTAGAGCTACTGAAATACACTGCTGAGGGGAGCAGCAGGTGAGACAGAAGAGGTCTGCTGTGCCATGTGGGTCAGCTCCCGGGCTGGGGATTAAACTCTTGTTGCAGTGGCTGCGGACATCTTCCTAGTCTGCGCATTCCCTGGCTACCTGAATGCAAAGAAGAATTTGAACACCCATCCTGGGAAATTGTTGTCATTTGTATGTTTTCTTCATTGCTTTCTCTGTCTGTGTGATGTAGTAGATACAGAATTTTGTTTCTAGATTAACTTTAATGACCATCTACTGGGTGTGAAGCTGCTGGTATTACTATGAGAAAACTAAGGAGAAATACTGGTGATGCTCTGACCAGGCAAAGTGTAAGACCCTGGAGTCTGGCTTGTTTGTCTCAGACTATGCCAAATTTGGTGCATGGGAAGGTGAAAAGAAAACCCTGTAGTTAAAAAAAAAAGAAAACCAGAAAGAAAAACCACCCCAAACACAAAGAACCCTTATCTGTTGAACTCCCTTGTAGGAGGGCGTTGCGGGTGCACAGCGCCCTGCTGCTCATTCCCTGCAAGTGTCTACAGTCTTTTCCAGACAGGCACATTTCCCCCCTGGCAAAACATTTAATTCTCAGTGACATTTCTCCATCATTTTAAATAGCAGGGACTTTTAAATAATTTTTTTAAGTGCCAAGGCTTTTTTTTTTTTTTTGTCCAGTGGGGCTAGAGCCCTTTGAGCAAAGCCGTTTGGATATTGAAACTCATTGACTGGCAAGTATTACACTGGGCTCTTCAAAGAGAACTACTGATTCTAGCCCATTAGGAAGTTTCACAGGGGTATACATTTTCACACTTTCCCCGCCAGTAGTTTCCATGGCACCAAAGTTTTTGTATTGCAGCAAAACTCCAGAGTTGGTTCCAAGGATCTCCACGGGTGTCACACATTGCGAAAAAAAGATCAAAGACTATTTCATTTCAAGTCATTCTAGTCATGGGGAAGCCCCAAATCCTGGCAGAGGCGCTGACAGAGTTACCCAGCTGACATTTGACGTGGGACCTGCTGAGAACGGTCATCTCAGACCTGCACACTCTGGGCTCCACACTTGTGGTCTCCAGCCCAGTGCCGCCATGTTGTCTGAAAGAGAGCGAAGACAGCGCTATCCTCTGTTCTGCCCCGCATCCCTCCTGTTCGTTGGCCCCTTTTATGTACTGGTGAGTGATGTGTGTTATTAATAAAACTTGGGAGAAAACATCGTGTATGCAGTGAGAAGATTAAATTTTGTGAGTGTTGATTAGCATTCTCAGCACTACTTTAAAAATATATATTGTAATGAACTCTTCTCAGCTAAAATACGGCACGCTGTGATCGTAATTCTGCTTTCTCTGCCATCGTAATTTCCTGGAGTAGACTTTATGACTCTCTAGTCCTGGGAAGAATGACGATCCTGAGCTTATTTTCTTTTAAACATGTTGTGGGAACATCACCAAATTGTTGTTTAGATGTCCCAGAGCCAGTAGAAGAAGGAAGTGCAGGAAGAGGGAGCAGTAATATCCTCTGGGCTGTCTTGGGTGTCAGGGGGAAGTTTTGTTGTTGTTGTTTGTTTTTCTTTTTTAAAGACTTATTTATTTATGCGCTCAAGAACTGGGATGTAGGGTGTGGTGGTGAGCAGATTCCCCAGAGACAGAGTGGTGGAGCAGAACAGAGAGACTGACTGAAATACAGGGAGCAGCGGGCGGTCAGGAGAGGTCTGCCAGCCATGTGGGTCACCTCATGCACTGCAGTAGCAACGGAGAGCTTCACAGTCCAGTGCTCTAGCCTGCTACACCACCAGGGAGGGCCCTGTCTTTGTTTCTTAATTAATGGCTTTGGGATAAGATTTGCATTTCATAAAATTCACCCACTTAGAAATATACAATTCAGTGCTTTTTATATGTTCACGGAGTTGTCCAATCATTGGCACTATCTGGTTTTAAAGGATTTTCATTACTTTTCCAGAAAACCCGTAGACTCTAGTAGTTACTCCGCCTCCCCCTTCCCATCTGATCCCCTTCTGTTCCTGTGGCTCTGCCCATGGGAGACCATCCACGTGAATAGAATCAGACCCTGTGCGGCTTTTGTATGTAGCTTCTTTTACTTAACATGACATTTTCAAGGTGGATCCATGTCTTACTTCATCCCCTTTTGCTTAATCTTGTATGTGTGTATATAACACATTTTGTTTATCCACCTGTTGGACACAGGTTGATTCTATTTTTTTTCGCCACTGTGATTGTCCTACTATGAACATTCAAGTACATTTATGTACATGTTTTGTGTGAATAGCTGTTTTCAGTTTCTCTAGAAGTGGAATTGCTCGTTGGCATGGTAACTGTTTACTCATTCGAAGAACTGCCAAACTCTTATCCGAGTCTGTGATTGGAGTTCTTAATGTTAGTGTGCCGCTTTCACTTAAGATTCAGGCTGCAGGAAGAAGTGAGGCAGGTTGGAGAATGAAGGAGGGGGTAAAGAATGAGCCTCGGACTGCTGCGGTGTGACTTGGTAGTTTGTTTAGGTGTCCATGGTAACAGATGTTTTCATAGGTTTCCTGTATGCTGAGTGAACACCAGTACTGCCTTCCAACATGTCATGACTTAGGGCAGCTGGAAGTCCTTTACAAACCTTCTGTACATCTCAAGACTCATGACTCCAGGGCCTCCTGAATCTCCAGCACCCACATTCGTCTGGGCCATCTCTAATGCTCCCCACACGTCCCTGTGGGTGGCAACTTCGCCTCCTCATAGGTCCTCCAGGTGATGCAGTCCTGCCACGCACTTCTCAGCTTGGAAGATCTTTGTGAAAACTGGAGTTGCCATGAAGGCTATGGCATCCTTACAGTGTCCTCCTCTTGTCTTCCATCTACTAAGTTCCCTCATTCCAGATCTCCCGCACTACTGTTCCCAGGTTTTAATACTTAATTACACAGAACCGCTTTTCTCTTAAAAATCTTAGGCTTTGGAGATACAACTTCTAGCCTCAGGAGCTTATCAGAACCTTCACCTAACAGTAGTAGATTCTTTTCTGCGAAGAGAAAAATCCCTTTTCCATCTTCATTCACATGTAACTCATTCTGTCAGCCCGGTTGGAATGTGTCCCAAGCATGAAGCACAGTGAAGGTTATATACAAGACAGAGCCAAGGAAAATGTAGAAGGTTGAAAGAACATATGAATTTACTGTACCTACAGTTTAGATTTACATGAGTACAGTGTGTAAGGGAGGCACTTCTAATGCTTGTTCACTTTACCCCACTGAGTACTTATTATCTAGTCCCTTGCAAGAAATGGAGGAGAAATCAAGACTGGGGTTGCTGCTGCACCCTGGTGTGAGCAGTGTGCCTTGGGGAAGCTCTGGAATACCCTCGGCCTTCTGACATGCTCATTTGTACAAGAGAACGTGCTAGCAACCACTCTAAGGAGTAGGTTGGATGATTTAATGAAATCACATAGGTGAAGCCTGCTGCATAGAAACCAACACATGTGAGGGCTCAGCAAGCCCCTGCCAGGTGAACTGAGCTCCCACCTGGTGGCTGTGGTTCTGGCTTTTCCAGGCCAGGGAGCTTGGGGCCTGCCATCTTTATTGACACTTCAGCACGAGAGGGATGGTGAAGGAATTCTAATTATTTGGTGTTATAGATTTTTTTTTAAAATTAAGCAGGGCTGTAATGTTTCCATCTTTCAGGGGGACAGCCAAGGGAATTGAGAGGCTGGCAGAATATGTATCTTCAGGGCTTGTAGTGTTGAAAACCCCGTGTGTGTGTGTGTGTGTGTGTGTGTGTGTGTGTGTATTTGCCGGCTGTTGCTGTGGAGCTGTGAACATTTAAAGCAAGGAGGGTGGTGGAGTGGGCGCCTCCCTCCTCCCCAGTGAGCAGAGGAGGTCAGCACTGCATAGACCCATTAACACCTAATTCCTCACCTCCTCTTCTCTTTTTTCCAGCAGCCCTCATCCATGTCAGTAGGAGATAGTCTTGCTTCTGGTTCTATGACTTTTACTGTACAGATGCCATCATAGAGATTTATTTATTTTGGCTGATGTTTAGTTATTTCCTTGTTGAAGAAAATTTTTTGCCCTGTTGAGCTTATAAATGTAGCCTGTCTCTCCCAGGTTAGCAGCTCTTCAGCAAAAGTACATCAGAATTGTCTGGGGAACTTTTCAGAAATACAGATCCCCTATCCCTGCTCCTGATTGTGATAAGTCTGGAATGGACAGGGCACATCTGGAACCTTCAAAAACCTTAAATATGCCCATTCCTGGCTGAGAAAGCTTTGCTCTAGACACCCGAGTGGTCTTTTAAAACCTGGAAATCCCACACAGCTGGTCGGAGTGGCAGCCTGTAGAGACATGGCACTCGGAGTGGCAGCCTGTAGAGTGAATGCCACTCGGACAATCTGTCACTGTGCTGAAACTAGCATACTGCCAAGCTGGTGGCTTTACAGGGAATGAGAATCTGCCATTTTGTTGAAAGACAAGTTTATTCTGTAGTCAGAGCACTTGAGTAATGAGTACACAGGCCATGTGGATAGAACAGGCAGTGAGATGAATGGGTGGGGGAGGGGTGCACTCCCCAAGAAGGTCCCCCTTCGTCTCTCATGGTGGACTGCAGAGAGACTGGGCCCAGACATTGCACTAGACAGAACCTCACATTCAGCAAAACAAACAAACATTCAGAGAGGTGATCCAAAGAAAGGCGGCACAGGCAGAGCTATAGAGCCAGAGTCCAGAGCACCGTTGATGCTATAATCTTCTAAAAATATGAGTCAGCTCTTGGTATCCTTCTACTTCAAGCTCAGCTGTGGATTCTCATTGTACCTGGAAGGTAATCCGAGCTCCACATAGTGACCTACAGGGTTCTCCCTATTTCTGTGACTGCTCTTCCTCCTGTTCACTTTCTCCAGGCTTTTGGCTTTCCCAAGAATTTACCTCCTGTGAAGTTCCTTATTGTCCCATGACCTTGTTATCGTCCCTTTCCAAGCTAATCCTTCCCTCCATCCCTGCATGGCTGGCTCTGTACCTGTGTTCAGGTGCCAGCTCAGAGGGTAAATGAGGCCTTACTTGTACATCCTATTAAAACGAACTCTCCCCAACTTCACTCTGAAATGTATCACCTTGTTTTATCTTTGCTCTCCCATGGAACTTATTACATAAAAATCTCTCATTTATTTGCTGTCGCTTTCACTAGAATGCAGGTTCCATAGAGCAGACCTGGCTTCCTGGGTGCCTTCTGTGTCCCTGGCACCTGGAGCATTGCTAGGCAGAGTGGGAGCTTAGTGAAAGTGGGTGAGTGAATGAGTCAGCAAGCAGAAGAATGACTGCAAATCCCAGTACTCAGTCAGTTAACTGGGGCACAGAGGGCTGGGGCCCCAGACTGAAATTCTGGGGGCTTGAGGTCAGCAACCAGACCAAAGGCAGTCACATCAGAGTTACATCAGCCAAGAGGGACAGTCAGCTCCTTCTGCAGAGGGATCTCCCTGCAACCTCCTTGGCAGGACCTGAGCCCAAGGGCAGGAAACACGTGCACCATCACTTTGGGCACGTCAGTCTCCGAGGCCTGAGTCAAGTCTTGTGTAGCTGAATTCCTGCCAAGGCTGACTCGCAGGAATGTTCTTTCTGACCTTCTGCCCAATGGGGCAGAACACAGTACATTTCAAGATGTGAGATATATATATATATATATATATATATATATAT
>NW_004567116.1:17353180-17362863 GCF_000260355.1 Condylura cristata | reverse complement strand
TGGCTTCCCATCACCAAATCACCCATGTGCCATCACCATAGTCCATTGAACTACCCCCCACCGCCATTTTTTATCCCATTCCCCACTCCACCCCTGTAAAATGTCTCTGGTATATAGTTGTTCGTTATTATTATTATTTTCTCCCTTGGTCCTTTATGCTCCTGCTATGAGTGAAACCCTATGGTTTCTTTCCTTTTCTTTCTAGCTTATTTCACTAAGCATGATCCCTTCCAGCTCCATACATCCATCCAAAGGCATGTGTTTATTTATTTTTTGGTTGCTGAGTAATATTCCATTATGTATATATACCACTTCTTTTTAATCCAGTCATCTATTTTGGGGCATTTGTTTTGATTCCCCTGCTTGGGGATTGAAGTGGTGCAGTGGCTATGGATAACTTTATAGTGCTGAGACTTAATCCCTTGGGCCATCAAGGAGGGCCCAAGTCTCTGTTTTGTCTGAGTTCAAGGATCCAGACAACAGCCCCAGGCCTAAGGGATTCATGTGGTCATAACAGCTCTACAAAGCCTGAAAAAAAACTCTTCCTTGCTTTCCCTCCCCTTAACCAGTTCAGGTCAATCTGTGCTTTTCCTGGGACAAGTTAAAACACTTCCCCTGCTGAGACAGCATGGGACATTGTGAACTACAGGTAAGATAAGCAGCTACATTTAGACAGCAGGCTAAGGTCTAGCCCTAGGGACTGTTGGCTGGTCACACAGAAGGGCCAGGCTTCAATTTTTCTCTGGATTTTTACCCTACAGTAAAAGGGGAAGTAACTCCAACATTAAAGTCGTTGTCTTCATTGGCATGCAGCTCGCCAACCTTGAACTCTCGGGTGTCATGGTGCTGACTGCATCTCCCCCTGCAGTCCTGCAACAGCCGCTAACAGGACTCCGGCATGGCTGGCTTTGCAGTGCCCAGAATGGGTAGGGGTTTCTGTAAACTGTGCCTTACAGGGATTGCAGTTTTGGCACAGGAAAAGCAGATTGGCCTGAACTGGTTAAGGGGAAGAACAGAGAAGAAGAGTTTCTTCAGCCTCTGTAGTGCTGTTATGTCCACATGAACAGATTTTCCAAGCTAATGCGCTCTGCCTGAAGAAAGCTGCATAGTAACAAGGGCAGGACAACGGGGAGTCTTGCATTTCTGTGCTTTAAAGAGCTGGTCACAGGGAGCAATGACTTTTCCCCATCTAAATTTTCATTGTCCTTTTGTAGACAGTAACCCATGATTTAACTAAATTTATGTGAGACAATGAAATGTCTACAGTTCCAAGCCCTTGAACTTGGCTATCTCATTTAATCTGCACAGTATTATTATTATCATTTTCACGGATAAGAAAACAGTCCTGGAGAGGCTATGCATGTTGGTACCTAAACTCACCCACTTAGTAAATGACAGAAACCAGACTCGAACCCAAGGAAGATAAAGACTTATATGGAATATATACAAATCTGTGTAACTTCAGAGTTTCTTTTTTCGGTAGTGATTGTGATGATGTCTTAGATCTCTTTGCCTTTGTTTGGGTGGAGAAGAGGCCTGACCAAGGTTGTGGAAGTGGTAGCTTTCTGTGGATTTGCCTGCTGGGGTCCAGAGGGCTGAGGGGCTCTGGTGCTGGAGCCATCAGTTGCACTGTGGCCATGAGGAGGCTCCACCTGGCCTGTTCAAGCTGCGTGCAGAACAACAGGGAGCTGCCACCTGGCTTGGCCTCATGGGGATTGGTCAACATGAAAAGAAAAGCAGTGTGTGGAATTTCCAAATAGCTTTTTGTGAGGGGGTGGGGGGGACACGATGGGGCGGCATTGGGGGACATCCAGGTTGTATGAAATTGGCAAAGAGTGAAAATGAATCTCTGACCTAAAAGCGAGGCAGCAGTGGGCAGAAGGTCTGGGCTTCACAGATGACAAGCTGGTCCTTAAAGCACGCCAAAGAGAAAGGGCTGGAAGTGCCAGGAATAGAATGGGAAATCAGTGGGAAATTTAAAAGTTGAATGAGGACATCTGACATGAGAGCAGGTTGGGGGGGGGGGTGCGGTGAGAGAAGGCTGTCAGTTGTATTGGCATCAAAAAGAGAAATCTTATGATTCTCAAACCTGTTCTCTTGTTGTTAAGAGCAGACATCTCAATTGAACTGAGCTCTTAGGAGGGTACACAGAAGCTAAGGTTGGTCCTATTTTGCTAGAGAATTAAGCTGATTTTAAAAGAGAGGGGAAAAAAAGAAAAAAGAGGTAGGGCTGTCAGGATGCAGCAAGGGTGTGAGAAGAGAGGTTGAGAGCTGTACCTGTGGTCTCCATTTCAAAGTGGTAAGAGGCCCAACAGGCAGGAACTTGTTCTTGTCTTAGGGGAACTCTGTGTTTGGTGTGTGTGTGTGTGTGTGTGTGTGTGTGTGTGTGTTTATATCCCACCCCTAAGGTGGTAACAGAGTCACAGAAACTTGGGGGAAGGATCTCTTGTCTTCAGTTTACATGAACATTGGTAGAAGTTCATTGCCCAAATCCATGTGACACATTTGAAAATTACTGGTTCTCTTGTTTTCCCTGGTCCCCCTGTGCCAAATTGTACAAAAGGATGACCGCCATTTGCTAAGGCAGGAACACAATGGCTCAGTGCCCTGGCAGTCATGTGCCTCCCCTATTAGAAGCGCAGCTTTCTCCAGGGTACCATTGTGGACGAAGGAGTCTGCCTTTGCTGCTACTTGAAGGACATGGCTCCTCACCATCAGCCACCGCTTCCATTCCTGTGTAACTGGGCCAGCATGGAGTTTGGCCATGTTTTTAATTTCATGTGTCCAGTGATATCTTAGATTTCTTTTAGCATCTTTTTCTTTAATAACTAGAGGTGGTACATTTCTATTTCTTTTTCCTATTTACATTTCTTTCGGGCTACATGGATCATTCTCTCTGCCCACTTAGTGAACAGAATCTGGGCTTTTTATGTGTTCTGATAGCTCTTCTTATGTAGTATTTTGTATGTTTTTGAATAGTGAAAATTTTGTTATGTTTATGTTCATCATAATTCCATATTGCTTTTTATTTCTCAGCTCCATTGATCTTTACCTTTTTGTTTTTCTAGTACTAAGATCATCCTCTCCTCTCCTCTTTTCATCTCTAACGTAACTCAGATAGTTTAAAGACACAATTTATTGCCCTGCTTGGAATTTGTTATTTTATTTAAGTTGACATTCAACAATACTTCTTTGCCTCACTTTTGTATTGCTTTGCACGTGTCATTTACGGCATTGCAGTAATACTTTAAATTGTTCCTGAGGTGTATGTCAGGCCTGTGATATGTTTCTAATATAGCTCTGACAGTATGAGTAACTGCAGCTTTATAGTTTAGACTCCAATAGAACAGATTCACTTTTTAAAAAGCAGTCTTTTAAAAGGTTTCTGACTTTCCTTATTCCCCTAGATGAGCTTTTCTGTGTACCTGCCAGTTTCTAGAAGTGTTCCAATAGATCTTAGTATTGATAGATAATGGATTGATTTGCAAGTCAATATAAAACATCTTTGCCACCTGAACTGGCTTGAAGCTGTGGGCTTATCTCATGGCCCCCTTAATGCCTGCCCCCCCTTCCACCTCCCTTTGTTCTAGGAAATTTATTCCTGGAGCGAGTCACTCCATTGCTCAAGCTTATTTCTCTCTCTCTCTCTTTTTTTGAAGATTTATTTATTTATGCATACAGAACTGGGGTACAGGCTAGAGGTGCTGGGGCTGTGGGAGGATTCACCAGAGACAGAGTGGGGAGCTGAACAGGCAGATCAATGAAGTACACTGCTGTGGGGACCAGTGGGTGGGTCAGGAGAGGTCTGCCATACCATGGGGATCACTTCGGGGCAGGTGGGGATCGAACTCCTGCTGAAGTGGCTTTAGCTTCTTAGCTCTATGCTGTAACCTGCTGTGCCACCAGGGAGGGCCTCAAGCTTATTTCTCTTAAGTTTTCTTGAAGTCTTGGGTGTTTTCAGTGAAATGAATATGAAGGTATTTAGTGTTTTGTTTTACTCTTGCAAATAACTTTCTTTTTCCTGACTTTTTGCTTTTCTGCTACCTGGCACTAGTATAAGCGAGGTTATTGATTTTGAGTATTTATTTTACATTGATTTTGAACAAGTCATTTTATGGTTAATTTTCTAGAAATAACCATTTCATAGAAATGACAGCTGGAAGTACTGATACTGCTGGGGTTCCCCCCCCCACCTTCATCACCTTTGCACTGTTATTTTTTTTCTTGAAGTTATCTGTTGATATTTCTAGAGTTAAGTTAAATAGAGTTGGTAACAATGAAACACTGGTGTTTTGTTTCTAATGGGTATAGAACTAGTTGTTTTGCTTTTAAAAAATTAAATGATTCTCAATTATTTTAAACTTTATCAACCATCTTTCATAAACTTTCTTAAGCCCTCAAGTTATTTTAGATTAACACAGGCAGCCTCTTTCCCACAGTTAGTCACCTTTGACATTTAAGTACAAAATCACTGTCACTGAAATACTGTGGAATCTAGTTTTTTTTTTTTTTTTTTTTTTTTAACACTGAGGCCTTATTAGGATGTTCCTGGCAGTTTTTGCCACCGAGTCCGCCCACCACCCTGTTTGTTACCCATAGTCCACCACCTTAACCCACGAGCCTCCTTTCCTCTTTGCTCTCGCCCTTCTTTCTTTTCACTCCCTGGATGCTTGAGCTCTGTAGTCAGCTTTCCAGGGTTAGTAAAACCAGTGTTTCACAATTAATATGCTTTTTTTTAAACCAGGCTAAGGCAAATTGTGCTCCAGTTTAAAAAGTCACATTATAAAAATAGGGTTTATTTTTAAACTAGATTTATGTGACTGGGCCATCTCTACTTGATTACAGTTGCCCCCCCTAATCTACAGTGGATAAATTTTCCAAACCCCCAAGTGGATGCCTGGAACCACAGATAGTACCAAACCCTATTTACTTTGCTTTATTCTATACACATGGACTTATGAAAAAGTTTAATTTATAACTTAGGCACAGTCAGAGATTAACAATAATGAAAAGTAAAGTAGAACATTCATACTAACAGTCTATGAATATATTCTTTCTCAATATCCTATTGGATGTGGTATTTTCTGACCATGGTTGACACTGTATCTGAAGCCATGGATAAAGAAGGATGTGCTGGATTGCAAGTTCGGTGTTTCCCTAAGAGAGGGCAGCCACTGCTCAGCTATCTTTGCCCCCTCCTCCGTGTCTTCCTTTCTTACCCATCCTCTTATATCTTGTCCTTCTCTCTCTTCCTCTTTCCTTGCCCACTTTTCCTTCCTCTCCCTTCCTCTTCTCTCGCCTGCCACCTCTCTCATCCTTCCTTCTAGTGGTGTCTGTGTTAGGTTTGGGAGTTAAGTACTTTTGTCATAAATTAGCCTGGTTTATAATAGCATCCTTCTGTAAGTTAGGAAGCTTTTTATATCGTAAGTCTTTTGCAGAAATTCTCCCCGTGAGTCCAGTAGAAACAATGATCTTATTTGAAGATGAGACTAGGGAAAATTGGAAGTCACAGTGCAGGAGAATTCTACATTGTGGAGTGCTCTTGGTAAGATGAATATGCCATTTTGGAGGAGAATGGCTTCAGGGTGTGATATGGCACTTCAGATGGTCAAAGAGGATGTACCCACCTATGTCCATTCAAGGAAGCAAAGAAGTCACCTCTATCTCTCTGATTCATTAGCTCTCCAGCCATGAATTAGCCTGGCCATTTGACCTTGGTCTTTTCAGTCTGGAATATATTCTTAGTCAGGTACTGTCCATGCTGAGGGATTGCATATGGTTTCACTCTGGGTAGGTTCTTCCCAGAACTTTTTATTTCCCTAAGTGTGAAAGATATAATGCTAAGGCTATTCTTACTTCAACTTTAATTCTTTTTTCATTTTCTTTTTTTCTTCTCTTCTTTATTCATGAAGTGCCATTGTTTCACATCTTTGTTCATATTGATAATAGAGGATTTTTCCCCTTAGGTTTGGTCACTGTAGCTCTCCCATCACCAAAGCACCCTTGGTCCTCTGCCCAAGTCCATTGTGTTCGCTTCCATTCTCATCCTTCTCCTTCCCTCTCCTCTCTTATGTGCCTCAGACCTGTGCTCATTTTTCAAGGATTGATCATATGCTGTGGTTCTCCCTTTATTAGTGTTTTTCCTGTGTTGCAGGTGTATGGTGTGTTGTTAGGATTGAGGTTCTGCAGCCCCGTTGTGTGGGTTTTCACAACATTCCCACCATTTAAAATCAGAATGACCTTGGCTAGTTATTTAACTCCTGTGTTAACCTGGATCTCCCAACTAGATGGTGGGAATCATGACCTAGGTCAGGGGGTGGGACTTAAAGGTCTAACTCTTTAGACAAACTTAGTACTCAAGACAACCAGCCCCACTGTTGGGTGGAGTTCAAAAGTCACCTCATTAACATAACAAATAACACTTTCATTACTCTCCTCATTTAGGATCTCCAAGGGCTTTGGGAGTTCTATTTACACAAAGGAGCAATGGATACACACCAAATATATATTTCTTATTATTAGTCACTTTATCACAACATAGTTTCGGTATTGTGACTTACTCCTTTAGCTCCACTTTTTTTTTTTAATACCCTTCTAGAGTTTTTTACATTCACTGCAGTATCTTTACTTCACTATCACTTTGGTAATTTACTCATACACCAAGCTTCTGCTGGTCTTCAGAAAGCACCTACCTGGTATCCTAACCAGGGTCTTTGCTGAGGATCAATGTCTCCTCGCCTTGTTAAAATAAGTTTGGATTTCTTTTTCATCTTCCTTTGTCAGACAGTGATATCAACCATTGTTTTGGACAAGTGTCATTGATGCAGCATGGAGGTGGCATCTTTTTTTTGCCACTCACAAGGCAACGTCTTGGACCTTATAGCCCGAGTTTGGGCTTAATTTGCTTCTGGAGCCATGGTGCTTCCCATTCTCCGGTGAGGGCTCTCCTAGCCTACTCTGTGCTCTAGCACATTCTGTCTGTTGGAAAATTTAGACCAAAGGGAGAACTATTTGGTCATCTTGCCAACTTGTTCTTTGGTGTCAACAAAGCTTTTGAGAGTCTGTGTGTTTTGTAAGATTGTTTTTGACTCATACCTTTCTTGTTGCTTCTCTTGGTTTAAGACATTGGTATTTTTTACTTTGATAAATTTGGTTCAGAGGAATTCCCCTGGGGATGCAGTCAATCAACTTATACATTTACTTTATGTGTGAGATTATAGTTTGTATAATTAATTTAATTTTCTGCAATATGTGATATTATACTCAGAACAATGTTTTCTTAAAGACTATAAATTATTTTTGATAGCAGAGACACTTACCAGCTTTTTACTTTGTCATCTCATGAAGGACAGATTACCCTTTGAATTATTGCCTAAGTCTAGCAATTCTTTTAACATCTTTCAAATGTCAAGGTCTTTGCAGATTAAGAAGAAAATAATCTGTGAGTAACTCAACCAAGGTGCTCCTTGCAAAGCTCAATTTCTGGTGGTGATTAGGTATGTCACAGAACCCTGATTACAGATGATGGTATAGGTATTCTTAGTCTTGTTCTAGCCAAGACTCACTTTAGCCCATCAGTTCCTAAAATTTCATTTATTGGAACCACTACATTTCCATCAAACACTTTGTGGAGTGGTGAAAGTAAGTGGCTTTAAGCTTTTTTCAACAAAATCTTCACATGAGGAAAACCAAGACATATTAATGCATCCCCATAGTAATTGGTTATTCACTCATAATAAATAAGTTGCATTTCTTTACTTTGACCTTTAGGAGACCGATTAATGAGGACAATATAACATCCAATAATGAAAAGGCTGGTAGCTTTGCTAGATGTCAAGATTTGGTGGTCAGGTTCTGGCAAGGACAGATTAATCAGAGAAGGTTCTTAACCGGGCCTTCTTTAACCCCAGCTGTAGTTTATCCACAAGATTCTTATGGGCCATGGAAACTGATTTGGAGGGGTTAGGCTGTGTGTGTGAAGGTGAAATGTACTGAACAGGATGTCCAGTCCACTATATGGAGGCCATTTGCTAGAGAGATCTGGAGGCAGGGCATTGGTCTGTCGCTATTGTGCTCTTAGAAGCTGGCACAAGAAGGCTGTGAATGTTTATGGAATGATTGAATGAATGCCATGAAGAATGGGATGTTCTAGCAACATTTTTTAGTGTTTCAATTTTGGAAACACTTCTTTCTCCACTTCCCCTTAAATGTCCAGGAGCTAAATGACAAATTAGTTTGTGACAATGCATTTTAGAATCACTTGGGAGTGTTACAAAATAAAAAAAGTGATACTTGGGCCTCATCCACAGAAATTCTGATTAATTCTAATCTGACAGGGTGGAACCTAAATGGTAGCATTTTTCAGAAGTTTTCATGTGACACTAACATGCAATGAAGAGTTGAGTCCTGCTAGGTAGTAATAATAGAAAGACCCATGTAATGATCCAAAGTTAAAAGCCAAGTATGCCAGGGCCTACTGTTTTTCAGTATTGATTGGGGAGCATGTTGATGGGTAAGAACCCTGTGTCTTACATGTGGTTGAAATCTAGAATCGCCTTTCAAAGCTTTAACTCTTTTTCATTTCTATTGCTTTCTTTTCTCCTTTGCTGTCCCTTGGCGCAAGATGATAGGATATTTAGAGGCTTGGGTTCTGATCTAACTTTTTTAGCTGTGATATTGGCCAAAATACCTGGTCTTTCAGTATCTCAGCTCTTTCACAAGTGAAACAAAGACATCTAATTTTCAAAAGTTCCCATTTCTAAATATGGTTTGGTGGAGGTACAGGTTAATGCTACCCACACCTGCCATAGTGAACCTGTTTGTGGTGCTCAAACCCAAAGACAGTGTTAAGATAATGACTTATGTTCTCAGAATGATTTGCATTTTTCTGCCCTAGCCTGTGGATAATTCCAAATGTTTCTCCATAGTTTACATGAAATCAAATATTAAATAATGGCCAAAAGCTTAAGCCTAATTAGTTTGGTTGTTAAAAATATTTATATTTATCACATATTGTATGTTTTCATGGGAAAGGAGACTGGAATAGGCAAAGCAGGAAATTTGGAGGTGATTGAAGCTTCTAATTCTTAGATGTTATTTAATATTAGTAGGCATCAGTGTATATTAATTACTTGCCATGTATTACATGCTGTTTTAGGAGCCCTGTGCATATCTATTCAATATTTACAACAATCATATGAAGTAGATTCTATTATTACCCAAATTTTACAGATAATGAAATTGAGGCACATGAACATTAACTAATTTGCCTAAGGTTACTACTAGAAAGTAGCAGATTAGAGGTTTGAACTTGGGAAGATTGGTTCCTAACCGCTAAGCTATTAGTGATTTTATTACCTCTAGAATAACAACTTTTTCTTCTATGATATATTTACCTGAAGAACCCACTTACTTGCCTAAGAGCCTGTAAGGTGTTATTCTTTTTTTTTTTTTCTGTGTGCAACTTTTTTTTTTTTTTTTTAAAGATTTATTTATTTGTGCATCCAGAACTGGGGAACAGGCTAGAGACTTAGGGGCGGTGAGAGGCTTCACCAGAAAGAGTGGGGAGCAGAACAGGCAGATCGATGAAGCACACTGCTGAGAGGAGCAGTGGGCGGGTCAGGAGAGGTCTGCCACGCCATGTGGTCACCTCCGGGGCAGGCGGGGATCGAACTCATGCGGAA
>NW_004567116.1:17327450-17351675 GCF_000260355.1 Condylura cristata | reverse complement strand
AAGCCTCAGAGTCTGCATTTCTGGCAAATCCCCAGGAATTCTGACCATACTGGTCCATCAGCCACACTTTGAATAACAAGGATCTGGTATTGGTACTTGTGGAAGAGAGAGAAGCAGCTGACTTCTTCCTCTGTTTGTTTTAGTATTTTGTTCCTCTCTCATTTCACTTACAGGTTTGCTTCTACTCTGAAAACAGACCGTTCCTATTTGGTGTGATTTTAGTAAATTACTTATTCTGGGGTATGGGAATGTTCAAAAAATGTCCATATAAACAACTGATGATTGAAAGAAAAAGGCAGAAAGAAGAGACGGACACCGTGAGTCTGTTCACCAGGAAGCCGAATTTTATTTCAGAGCTGAGCTTATATGTACATCAGGGGTGGTGTGTCGAGTGCCAATTGGCCGGGCCACGGTCAGGCGGGAGAGTCAGGCGGGAAGTGTGACGGAAGAGTAGCCAAGAGGAAAAGAACCAATAGGTGGGATGGAGTAGGCCCATGGCCATAGATGGCGGTGGGGTGAGGTCACGCCCAGTTGGAGGCGTGGGCGGTATCCTTATCAGCCAAACTGTTTTCCTTCAATGATAACCTCCTCAGACTATCCACAATTAACCTACCTAATCATACCAAATAAAATATTCTACTTTTGAATAGTGGGGGGAAAGTGTTATAATGTACAAATGGCAACTAGATTTTGAACTTCCTGATGACTCAGACTACTTATACTTGAAATTTTTATGTCTGGCTTAGTGCCTGGTTCGTAATAGTCACTGAAGTCACGTGATTTGAGTGGATGACAGCGACTGCAAACATGGAAAAAGACTTCATGGGACCCGTTTCTTGAGCTCCTGTCTTGCTTCTCACCCCATAGGTGCTCTTTGCATAGTGTTAGTTGGCCATCAGAAGGTGCCACAAAACTTATGATACTCTTGCTTTCTTCGGAAATTTGGGGTTGCTATTTGGTTCTTCTCTTGTATGTATTATAGTTTGCATTTGGGATTACTTTTGCAATCCAAATGAACCAAAAAAAGAAACCCTGAAATACATATCCTTTCCCAACAAAACCCTTTCCTCATTTTACTTTTCCTGCTGTTTTCTCTGTAGTGAGTCCTGAACGTTAACCAAGTCACTCTGATTCTGACCAGCCATTCCCAAGAAAAAGAAGTCATGGCCAACAAATGCTGGAGGAGTGAGAAGGATTCTGTCAGAAGCGTAAATGGCTCATAGACAAGACCTATTTTTAAGTGTGAAGTTTAGGAAAGGAGTCAGAATAGGCAAAGGAAAATTCCCATAGAACACTGGACGAAGCCTTTCTGTGGGTTGTGAAACCCACTAAAAAATCTGATGGATCCTGCAGTGTCCTTGCCATTAGCATTTGCAGTATTTGCCCAGAGAGACACACCCATGCACATTTTTGCATATGAATTCAGTAATTTCAGGGTGCCTTTCGACCCCTGCAGTGAAGAGACATGAAAACTATAGTCTGGATAAAAGGGGGCAGAGTTAAAAGTGCTTTCTCTTTTTCTCTCTCTCACATCTGACCCCACGTGGAATTTTACATGATACTAGAGACATGGATGTGGTTCTACCTCTTGCTATTTAGGCTGCTCGGGAGGGCTTAGTGTCTTTTCAGCCACTGAAATTATCTCAGAGATGATCACAGGTGTCAACAGCCATGGTAATTGTGCTGCTAGGGCCCTGCGTAGGGTTCTGCTTCTTTAGCGAGATTAGATTTTATAGTCCCAGGCACGGGTACAGTGTTTCCTATCAAAAGCAATCCCGAATACTCTATTCATTATTCTGTCCACCTGCAGTGCTGTTGTCAGATGAATACCAATCATTCTAGTGGGTAGTGCTCAGTGCTGCTTGGAGTAACTTGTTTTCAGCTTAGTTAACATTAGTATTTGCAGTAACCGTGTAGGGATAAAGGGAGAGGAAGAAAATTTAGCTTTACTCATCTTCAAGAAAATCATGTTTTCTCTTAGTGGGAGTCTATGCAATTGTCATGCTTTCTAATTGAAAGATAGAAAGAACAGTGTTCCTTATTGTCTGACCTGCACTTCCAGTTGGTGAAAGTGTTGGCAAGAGGCCTTGAAGCTTGGCGCGTTGTAGCAATAGTGAGCTTTTCATTTGAGCTGCAGCTGGGATGATGAACATAACCATGCCAGGTGGGTGAAGCCAGGAGGCCTCTTATACTTATCTCTCATACTTCTGCTTGGTTAATAAAGATGGTTCTGGTTTGAAAAAAAAAAAAATTCCAGAGCCATTGGGCTGTTTCCCTTGGGTTTGTATAGCATTTAAATCATACCTTTCTATGTAGAATAATGACAGAGAATTCTCATTTTGACATTTTGACTCCCTAACATCCATTTTTTCCCCCAGTAGCACCCTCATCTTCTTTTGTCCTTTTGGGGAATTATCAATTCTGCAGCCCCTTCTTCCCCTAGCCAATGAGTGGGCTTGTGACTCAAACTAAGCCAATGGACCCGCCACCCCCGGAATTTTTATCTTGAGCAGTGTGACTAAAGAACTGAAATGACTGGAGAGCAGTAACTTCTTCTTTTTTAAAGAGAACTCTATTTGCTAAATACATATTTTATTTGGATTTCACAAGGTTTGTTCATTAATCTCCTTTTTCTGACCTGGGACCTGGTCCAGTATCCTACCTTGTCTCCTTTAGTGGGTGACTGTGCTCAGTCTTTGTCTTTTATGACCTTGAACTTTTGAAGAGTGCCAATCAGGTATTTTGTTCCTCAGCCCTTTGCCCTTTGCCTGGTTTTCTCATGAATAGACTGAGATCATGCATTATTGGGAAGGATAACTGTCATTCCCAGTGCATCTTATCAGGTGGTACAGACACTCAGGAGAGCAGTCATTTCTAACAGCAGGTGTCCAATCAGAGCAATCCCACTCCACAACGGTGATGTCAGAATCTCAGATGATGGGGTCAAGACATCAATGTTCTTTAAGAGCTTTAAAATTTCCTCCTATGATCCTGGTGTGCAGCCCGGGTGAGAACCATTGCCAGACTGACTGCTTCTGGAGCTTCCAGCTTGACTTGTTTCCATGCCCAATTTGCTACCTGTTGTGTTGAATCTGTGAGGCCTTAAAAAGCCTTCCTTTAAATCCTCAGGTTATTTAAATTAATCAAGAGTTCGTTTTGCTTCTCGTAGCAAATGATCTGGATAATAAAATTTAAAAAGACAATTGTACCTCACTGTTTTGCTTCTATCACAGTGCAAAGAAGTCACCTTACCAAGCAAACCAAAACTAATGGATTTGACAGCTTAAAGCTAACAAATATTCTTCCTTTCCTAATGGAAAATCCAAATCCACTCATGGAAGATAAGCCCATTATTCCACAATGCAGTAACTGGGGATTTGCATGATATTAGGAAAGTTTTTAAAGAATCCCTGGGAGGCTTAAGCAAAAGGACCCTGTAAGTATTAATATGCTCTCTTTTCCTCCTCTAACCTGGCTAGAGATAAATTAACATGGTAAAATAGCTACTTACTGGCAGCAAACATATATAAATCAGGGACTTTTCAGGCACTCTTCAAAGGCAAATTCAAGACAGGAGGACTTTCTGGACCTTCAAAGAATTCCCAAGTGTCTAGATTTTCCAGTTGGCATCCAAAGGAGGAAATGTATTTTAGAGAATGAAAATGATATGTGGTCAGAGAAACTGAAAATTTTTCCAAAAGTCAAATTTCATTTGATTGTGTTGCATATCTGGAGGAAAACAAACCAACAAAAAAACAAACCACTTTGGCTTGTTGCTTCTCCCCTGGGTGCACAGCAGAATTTCAGGCTACTTAACAAAGGTGCAGATGTATCTCATGCAGCTTTCCTGTGTGAGGAAAGAATGTGTAATTTGATGGGCCAGGCTATGAATAATTTACCTGCATTTATAGTTACATTGCTTTTAATTGTAGTCTTGATAGGAGAAAGGATGCATTCTTTGTTAAATGTGAAGAAAGGAGGACTATACTTTGTTGTAAAAAGATTGTCCTTGGCAACTGTCAAATGTGTTCATGGTCTCGTTAGGCCACTTTTAAGATCAGAAGTTACAGTGCAATTGTTACTTTGAAACTGTCAGGTCTCCATTTACCCACAGAAGAACAATCCTTATAGTTACTAGGCTTCCTTATAATATCTGTGAAATAGGTACTTAAGTTCCCAGGATCTTTGGGTTGGAGGGAACCATAATGGAAGTCAGCAGGAGACACCGATGTGAAGCTGGCCGCCTTTCTGTAAGATAACTTTGCAGGCTAGTCTGTACCTTAGCTTAACATGCCCAAAGCATCACTTTTGAATCGTCCTCCCTCCACCTTAGTATGGATGACTTCCAATCTATTCCCTCTTGAGCATCTCCACTGCCACCTCATGTTCAACTAACAGAAACCTTGTCTGCCCACTGTTATAACTTCCTAGTAGATTGTCTTGCTTCCACTCTTGCCTTTATTCCCCAACACCACAATGCATTCTCTGCAACACAGCCAGGGTCTTCTTTTAGGTAGATAACTCAAATTATATCACTCCCTTACTTAACATACCTTAATAGCTTCCCATTTTGATGAGAGAAAACCCAACTCCTTATGGTAAGGGTAAGATGCTATGACCGACTCCCACCCTCTTGCTAAGCTTCCACTGGTAGAATTCTTTCCTTTGCATATATGCCATGTTCCAGCTACAGTAGCCTTCCCCATCCCTCATCCTTACCCTGGGACCCTTGGTGTTTTCTTTACTTACTATCTCTTTCCTAAAACTTCCCATGCCCACTCCTTCTCATTCAAACAGCCCCTATGCTTTTTTTTTTTTTTTTTTGACAGACTATCCCTGAACATCCAATCTAAGATCCTGGGAGTCTAAGTACCTACTTTACAGATATCATAAGAAAGTCCATTAACTTTAAGGATTGTTCTTCTGTACTCTGTAGCATATCACCCTACTTTTCCTTCTCCATAGAACTTAATTGTCTCTCCCTTACCCAGGATCGCCTCCCCCACCCCACCACCTGAGAACACCTGTCTCTTGTAACCTGTTCAGCTGTTTCCCTTACTTAACCTAATGCCACAGAGCAAGGACTCTTTCAAAACATCATTATTGTATCTTCAATACTTAGAATCCTGCCAGCATACAAAATGGGTCACAGTAGCCCTGAAGTGATATGCAGTTTCAACATTCAAAGGAAACTTAAATACTTAAATGGCCACTCCTAAATAAATATCTATAAATAGCAAGTGCCATTCTTTTTGAGAAAACTAAAAAGCTATTATTCCAACCCATATAAAACCCAGTTGTCTTGCCATGCTTAGGTATGATGTTGCCTTCTAAGAAACATTCCTCCATATTCCAAAATAATCACATAGGTATAAGAAACTTACAACACCTGAGAACTGTAAAACTTCCTAAGCATTTTTTTCATTTATTCTTTCTTAGTGACTCTAAAAGTAGAAGGTTGCAACCTGTTCTTAGTACTTTCCTTCTTCCCCCTGACACTAGAGAAATGAATTTTGAAAATGAAAATGTTAAGAAGAATGCAACATAACAAGACAGTATTCTGTTGTAAGACACATTTTAATATTTATTGAACCTTACTTTAAAATTACTAGTAAACTTAGTGTTGGGTAAATGTGTGTAGACAAAATAAAATTCCATTAGAGCTTAAATGTGCAATTAAAGGAACAGCTGTTGAACTATAGTTGCCAAATCTCGATGTTTCTTGGCTGCAGAGCCAGAATGACCTATATTCAAATTTCAGTTCTGCAATTTATTGTCAGTGTGGACCAGATATGTGAACTCTCTGAACCTTGGTTTCTTCACCTGTAAAAGAGAGAGCTACGTAGTGGTGACTTTCTGGTGTTCTTAGTAGGGGATGAATTACATCATGTAAGGAAAGCATTTAGCATAGCTCTGGACTATCTTCAGTAAGGGTTATTTGACTACTGTAAAGTACCCCTAACATGGGTCTGAAGAGGAAACATGTTAGTATTAAACAGAGACTTCAAGGGATTCTTGCCTGTATACTCTGCTTCTTGCACTAACCCATAAGGTCTGTCTCAGACTCACTGTCTTCTCCTTACACTTTATAGTCTTTTCTGTCAGTCTGAATCTGATGGTTACATTGAGAGAATTTTTCATGTTTATCAGGTTTAACAACCTACTTATACAATCTAGAATATAAGTTTTATTGAAGATAAAGTCTGTGTATGTTTTAGCCCTATGGTTGAGCACAGCACTGGGCACATAATAGTTGTTCAATGAGTGAATAGATGCTTGAATAAGTGAAGAAAATATTATGTGTAGATGCTTACTCTTCCCTGAAGCCAGAGCAAACATCCCTAGCTCTCCATTTTGGTTTTATGCAGTTAATTTGTAGACCAATTTGTAAGACCTTAGTCATCTCACTTCTTCCTCTTGTTAAATCTGACCATTAATTGTAGCAGGTTGTAATCTTTTTGGATGCCACTCAGGAAATTATCTATTCTCTAAGTTTCCTCAAAACCATTTACTTATAATGGTTATAAATGTGCATTTATGAAGTACTTACATTATGCCATCCTTATGGTAGCTTCTGTGAGAAATAAATGGAAAAATGTGGTCTCATCAATGTAGAAGATTTTCAAGGTCCTTCATATATCTGAAATTTTTTATTTGACTTTCAGGGCTCTCTGACATTTGTCAGTTGCCTGTCTCCATTCTCAAGCCCCTCTGTCTTATTCCTCTCCCTTCACTGGTATCGGGGTAGTCTTCTCACTATCTCATAAATTGGGCATATTCATTTATATCTTTGTACTATATGATACCTTACCTCCCAATCAACCTGTTGCATGCAGTTATTAGCCCCACTTTTCAGATAAGAGTACTGAGACTTCTTATAATAGGAGTTTTATTTATTTATATTTTTATAGGAATTTTAAAATAGATTTTGAAGCTGATAGGAAATACTATCTTCATTAAGTAGATTAGAAAAGGTTTAGAGGGACTAAGTAACATCCTAAGATGACGTCAGGATTTCAATCTAGAACTTTCTACTAAATCCAATGCCCTCCTAATGTTGACATGAGAACTAAATGAGATAAATGTGTAGAAAGCCCTCCTTCCCCATATATTGAATGGCACACAAAGTCACTCACATTTATTAATTTCCTTTTAGAGAGAGAAGTAAAAAACCATTAATAAGATGAACACATAAAATATGCATGAGTTATACTTTAAAACTCAGTGTACTTCATAACAAAATAAAGGAACTTACATGGTACTCTCCTTAATGCCAAATATCGACATTCTTAAGATTCTGGCTCATAATAAAATGGCGCTTTCTTGTCCACATGTTGCTGTCCGTGGTTCTGAAACCCCATGTCTGCCCTCTCTGAGTACTTACCCTCTAAAAGTCAAGATATGGGATAGATATTAAAGAAAGGGAACAGGAGCACAAATAAAAAATGAACAGAAGTTGTTGGAAAGGCCTATTTGTTTGTAGAAATTTCCAGGGGGAAAGAGAGATCTTTGCTATTCATTTTGAATATAGACACCCTTTGTTAGTCAGACTCAGGAATCAAATAGCTACAAATTGCATTTTCAGATAAATTGTTCTCCAGGTTCTCTGCTATCAGAAAAATCAGTAATCAAACATAGTTGTATAACACAATCTCTCTTACTGGACAAACCTGCTTTTCAATCTCAGAAATTGAAATAATTTAGATAATGAAGGGCAGTTTTAATTGCCAGTCATTTTTCTAGTAATGTTTATTGAATTGTACTTGACAATTATATACAATGACTGGTGAACAAGGATGAGATCATTGTTGTCATGGAGATAACATTTTTGTGAGAAAAGACTGAAGATAAACAAATAAATATGAATAAATATGAATAACATTTTTGTGAGAAAAGACTGAAGATAAACAAATAAATATGAATAACTCAATTAGAAGAGCTTCTAATTGACATGCTGGTAAGTATTTCAAGTAAGAAAAAAAATTAACCAAGTTATCAAGAAAGAAACTTAACATTGTGGGAATTGTATGTGTGGAAAATGTTGTAGATACTTCAAAATACTAACAGCTATTAGCATTTACTTAGTGCTATGTGGCAGACACTATTCTGAATATCTTTCTTGCATTAACTCATTTCATCATTGTAACAGTTCTAGGAGGTGGTTACTATCATTATTCACATTTTATAGATGGGATAGCTGAGGCTCGGGACATTATGCCCTTATCAAGGTCAGTGGTTAAGTCAGAACTCAGATAAGCCCAGATTGTCTGGTTTCAGAGTTCAGTCCAGACTCTGAGGTGAGAAGTGAGGAAAATGCTATAGGAAGAAAGAATAAGGAAAGTAACCTTCCTCAAGCACACAGGCAGAGGTGTTCAGGACCTCCAAAGAAACTCAGAGACTCTCATGCAGACTTTGGTGTCTTGCTTTTACAGAGCATCACCTTTGGGTCTTTAAGAATCAATCTTCATTTTCCCCTCTTGTCACACCAGTGACTCTATGCTGAGATCTGACTCCTAATAAGATTCTGTTCCACTAACTTCTGGATAGGGCTACATCCCATCATTCATGAGAAGTCAGTTTAATCAGAGATTTTTATCTTACTAACACCAGTTTCTAAGAGGAACTTTTGATACAAGGTAGGAGACTTTTGAACTCTGTGACATCCTAAAATTAATCATCTTAGAATCTTGGTTATCATGTATCATAAAATGGGGATGACTTAACATCACATGATTGTCTCTTAGGTCAAATGAGATTACACTACATTCTCACTACAGTACCTAACAATAGTTAATGTTGTTTGATCTCTCTCTTTTTTTAATACAAACTTTGCATGAAGTATAATATGTCCAATAGAAAGGTACATATACCCTATGTATACAGCTTGATGGATTTTTACAGGTGTTCACACCTTTGTAAACAATGTCAAGAAACAGAACATTATTAACCCACCAGGGTACCCCTTTATGACCCATTCCAATCACTCTTACCTTACTAACACTGAATTTCAAGTGCCTTTGAAATTTACGTGAATGGAATTATCTAGCACACCCTCTTTGGGGGGGGTCTATATTTCTTTTGCTTAGCATTGAGTTTGTGAATTACTGGTGGTGTTATGTGCAGTTATGATTTGTTCATCGTCTTTGCTACACAATGTTATACTGCATAACCATATCACAATTATTAATCCATCCCAAACATTTTGGTATTTTTCCTTTTATGTATTATTAATTTTGCTGCTGATTATCATTTCAGTACATGTGTTTTGGTAGAGGAATAGGTAGGTATTTTTAGCCTAATATATGTGTTTTGTTGGGTGTACTTCTAGGAGTGGAATTTCTGGGTTATAGAATATGCATATGTTCAGCTTTGGTGGACACTATCATGTACTTTTTAAGAGGGGCTTGATTCCATCCCCTCTTTTACAAAGAAATACACCTCAAGGTTTTAATTTTTTTTATTTATTACAAAGTTTATTTTTACATCATTTTGCGGTTTTAATTTTTTAAATAAATAAGCTAGTACATTTACCATATGAATCTATTTGCCAAATGTATATTGATAACCATGACTTGGGTAATTTCTCATTACAGAAAGTATGTCTGGGTGAGTTTGTAACTTTATTTTTGAGAATTATTTCCTTGGGAATTCTCTCAGCTACCAAATAGTCATTTGAGAGTCTCAAGTTTGACTACATAACCTGGTTGACTGTCAATAATGGTTTAAATGCTTATTCCAACATTTTCTTGCCTCTCAATTCTGTAAATGTGATTGCTTATTTGCTTGTTCTCTCTGATTCTGAGCTTGCTGTTCTCAGAGGCAGAAGGGATGGTCAGCAGCTAAACCTGCTTTCATTATTCAGCACAAACAGTATTCAAACAAACAAGTTTTAACTTCAAAACTGCTTAAAGAATTGCTATTTTGAAAATTCCATAGTCTCTTAAGTTTTGCCTTTTGGATTGTAAAAGTTTATCCTGCTCTTACTAACCAATTACATTGGCACCGTTACAGATTAAGCCAAGGTGCAGAGAAGTTAAGTCAAGTTGCTCTAAAACATTTGACCTGTGGTGACATGGAGGTTCTAACCACGGTGCACATTACCCTGACATCAGAGCTCCTTATTTGTCGCACATCCTCACATCTCTGTACCCTTTTCTTATAAGTACTTACATGACAAAGAACCAGTCTCAGAAGTGTATCTTAACATAAATGTTCTGTTCACTCAGTTTTATTAGGTTGTTCTTTCTGAATCTCCAGTGAATACCTGCTACCTCCTTTTTAGTCAGTGCAGGTCGGCACTCTGCAACTGTGAACTCTTTGACTCTCATCTCTCTTTGCCAACAGTTCAATATTCTGCTGCCAGCACAGCCTTTCTCTTCTATCTCTGTTATTTGATAGCCCCACACTTGATTGACTTTGGATGCTAAATCAATTTCACATCTTCAATAAGTTGTGAGTCCAGGCTGTCTTCCCCTTCTGCTCTACTCACTTCCCATTTCCCTCTGCTTTTTCCCTTTTCCCACTGTCATCATATTGAGCCTTCACCTATCATGTCTGTGTGTTCTACTGTTCTGTCAGGTCTGATCAGGGCAACTGGGACTGTTCCTTTCTTTCACCATCTGTGCACTCTAGGAGGTTAATGTAGCAACATTTGTAACAATTAGTAGAAAGGAGTCTTCTCTTTGATCCTTCCTAAGCATAGCTACAGTTCTGGACTTGTTTTTTATATTTATATTTATATTTTTGGCATAGAGGAATATGATTCCAAGATCACAAAATATATCATTGGCAAAGTGAAAGATTCAAATGTTTGACCTCCACAACAATAATAGTTTTTATTTATTGTGTACCTACCACATGCTAGGCACTATTCAGGGTAAACTATGCATAGTACATGACATATTACTTTACCAACACAGCAACCCTGTGTTATCATGCTCATTTTATAGATGAGGAAATTAAGGCAGAGTGCAATAAGTTTACCGAAGATTATCAGGTTAAAAATGGCAGAACTAGAGTTTAACCCTAGACAGTCTGACTCTGATAATGTTTACTCATTCTGTCCTCCTCCCAAATGGAAAAGCTTTGTATCTGAGGTTAGGAAACTGGGATGGGCTCTGGTGCTGCTATTTATTAGGTAGCCATTTGGGGGTGAAGGGGACACTCATTTCCTTACTGGTAAAATAAGGGCAAGCTGGGTTGACGTGATGCCAAATGTGAATACTGCGTGTAAAAGTACTACGTGAGCTAGAAATATAGACTAGATGCAGAATGTGAGTGGTCAGCTAACATCAATCTTAGGATGGAGAGCTGACATTTGACATCTAGATTTGATTCAAACACCCAATCTGGGTGCAAGGTGTTGTCATTAGAATCTCATCTACTATTCTTTTAAGCTTGCTTTTTACCATTTCTGCTTCTTTCAAACTATAAAACACCTAGATGTTTGCCCACTGAAAGAACAAAAATATGTGAAAGGTTTCTGACATCAGCCTTCTCTTGATATTGGAGCTCTACTTACATAGATCCACTGATGCCATATTGCAGGAACCCCACTGCCCTCTGATGTTTGGATCCCCTATGATTGGGGATTCTTAGAAGGAACAGGGTCATTTCTTCTCAGTTTTTGTGCCAGACTCCTGACAGCTTGATTTCCAGAGAAAAGACATAATTACTCTTATGGTACCTTAAGTGGGAAAGAGCAAGGCTTGGTGGAAAGAATACAAGGAGATCTGGGACTTGGTGAGTGCTGGCTCTCCACAATATCACCACATTACCTGCAGCTAAAACAAAGCTGAAAAGCTGAATATATGCTTGTTTCAGTTCTAGTGAACACCGCCTTGATGGAGTCTGTCTCAGAACAAAAAGAATAAAGTTGAGATATTCGTGAAGTCAAAAGGGGAGTCTTGGGTGAGGATCAAAATAAGGACACAGTAACCCTAGTAACAGACAAGGGCTCTTTACAAGCCAGATGTTATTGTGTATAGTATACATGACTTTATTAGGGTTCAGTTGCATACAGTTGAGTTCTCTCTCGCTAGTTTATGCAGAAAAGAGGTATATTAAATTTTAGTACCGAATTGGCTTGCTGAATCATTGGGAGGGCTAAAGATCAGACTCTCAGCTGAACTTCCAAGAATAACTTCCAAAACCACCATGGAGTAATGGGCCTCTGTGTCATCGTGAAGCTGCTTGCATGGGTGAGCCTCCAAGAGTCTCGCTGCTATAGGCAGAACCCACGCAGTAAAGCAGACGTGCTGCTGCACCCTGCCTTTCTCCACACATCACTAGCTCCAAACCAAAATCTTAGGCAATGTGCTTGCTTGTTGCAACCTAATTCACATCACAAAACCCCAGCTGCAAGGAGATTTGGGAAGCTTCGTTTTTGGACCCAAACTTGCATGTTGTAAAGAGGTTGGACTGGGTATAGAGCAAGGCAGTGTCCACCATGGCATGCTGCTAGAAGTTATCCATCAAGTCCTGTTGGTTTCCTGAGTGAGGAGACACAGGCACAAGCCTCTCCATGTCCCTATCCTCATTGTTTCACTACCCACTAGCCCCTGAACCTCCAAAGGGAGCAGAGGTTAGGAAAGGAGAAGAAATAATTGTTCTGCCTTGCTCCTTGCAAAGAAAAGAGGAAAGTTAAAAACTAATGGTTGCTGGTAATGTGTACCAAGTGCCAAAGTTGAAGAATTATACCTGAGTGTCTCCTCAGGTTCATTGCCATCATTCTGCCTGCCCCCTTTGGCCAAACTGTTCCTTGTAACCTAGGTATAACTCATGTCTTTTTCCTCTCACTTCCAGGAAAGCTTGCACTTAACCAGCTTCTTTCTCCAGTCACTAATCATGCTATATCAGAGAGATGTTTCTGTTGTGCACCCAGACATTTTCCACCACCATCTTGCATATCCCTTTGAGTTCAAAGTATGTGGCAGAGAAAGCATGGTGTTCAAAGAGAATGGAGGTCGGGGTTTGCCTTGGGTTAACCCATGTTCTTGTAGTTTGCTGGGGCTACTATAAGAAAATACCACAGACTGGGTGACTTCAACAACAAATATTTATTTCCTCACAATTCTGGAGGATGGAAGACCAAAACAAGGGTTAGTTTCTCCTCTTTCCTTGGCTTGTCGATGGCCATCTGTCTGTCTGTCTACTTTATTATTGTTGAGGTAACATTGGTGGTCAACCAGTAGGCTCGCCCTCCTGCAGTGTATGTTGTCACAGCATGCCATGGCGCTTAACCCCAGACCCCTGAGCCTTACCCTTTTGTTCCCACCCTACTTCTCCTCAACGTGTAACCTCCATTCTGTTTTATTTCAGTTTTATTATCAGTCTCTTTGTCTTATTTTCTATATTTTACATGTGAGTGAAATCAACTGGTATTTATCTTTCTCTTTCTAATTTTCTTCACCAAGTAAATCCCCTCCATCTATATTGTCGCACGTAGCAAGAGTTCATCATTTTTTACGTAGCTGAGTAGTTTTCCTTTGTCTGTATACACCACATCTTCTTAAACCACTGCTCTGTCAATGGGATGTAGGTTTTCCTCTATCACTTAACTGTTGTTAAGTAGTGCTGCAAGGAACATAAGAATGAATATCTCCTTCAAATTAGTGATTTTGTATTTTCCACGTAGATAAGAATGGCCATATCATATATTAGATCCATTTACGATAATTTTGTGAAATCACCATACTGTTTTCTGTAAGGGCCAGACTGGTCTACCTTGCCACCAACAATGTAGGAGGACTCCCTTTTCTCCATACCCTCACCAACCTCTGTTATTTCTGGTTTTTATTTTTCAATTTTTTTTTTTTACCTATTGGAGATGACGGTCTTCTGGCTGTGTCTGCCCATAGCTTTCTCTTTGTGTGTGCACTTCTCTGTTACATCTCCTTCTTCCTATAAAAACACAAATCCCAGGTACATGTTCTGACCTCTCTTGGGCTTAGTTAGCCTGCAAAGACTTTATTTCTACATTGTTGAGTCTGGAATATTTAAGCTTCAATGTATGGATTTTAGGACCGTTCAGTCCTAATCCTGTGTCATTTTAGACAGGTCAACCTCTGGCTGAAGAACATACAGCTTCCCTTTAGTTCTTGGGTTTTGTTTATCTCTTTATGGGCACGTTTAACTCTTCGATAAGCATTGAACAGACAACTTGTTTTCTAAAGTGAGACCAGTGAGCTTAGCTGTGCCACTTGCCTCTGTGACATCGCAGAAGGACTACCTACTGGCTTCCCAGCGCTCTTCTAGCAATTTCTGTGCTCACTGCATTGTGTTTATAATTTGTTAGCCTGTTTTCCCACAGTCTATACAGACACAGCCATCTTTCTTATCTTCTTTGCTTTAGCAGGAAAGGCCAAATCTACCATGCATGGTTTGCAAACAGGAAACACCAAAGTGATATTCGAGTCCCTTTTTAATTTCTATTTGCACATTTTACCTCCAGTGAGCCTTGCACCTGCTCCCCACTTTATCCTTATCCTTACTCTGTTACCCCAAAAGCCAACTCCTTTATTTCCAGTGATAATAAGACCATATCTGATAACATTTATGAAGTTTAAGAAGTACAAAGCCCAGCAATCTCATGTTATTACAAAGATGAGCTATTGCTTTTGTTAGGCAGAAGAAAGAGGCCTCTTTAAAAGAGAAGGTTAATGTTCATTTTCACAGTTAAGTATAAAAAGGTCGTAAGGAGCAATAAAATTTTCATAGTGTTTATGCTGTCTCTTCTTGTTTGGCCTGTGCTCTCAATCCCATCTTAGGCAGGAGATATATGATTTAGAACTTAACTGATCTGCATAATCCATTAAAATGTCACCTTTTTAATTGCAGAAGCTATTCCTCTGAAGGCACACCTGCTGCTGCTGGAATATATAGCTGGGGCAGGGTGTGATTTGTGTCTGGAATGAATGTAGCCACCTCTGCCATCACAAGCTTCCCTCAATAATGTCACTGTGATCATCCCGAGACACTGGAGGCAAGCAGAGATGACTCCCCACCTCCCACCCCCAAGGCTGTTCTGAATTCCCCTCCCAGTACCTCTGGGGACTCACCTGTGATTAAGAAATTGCTCTGCTGGTGCCATGTTTATATAGGAGAGAATTCTACAAAAATCAGAGTAGATTTTGAGGGACATGGAAGTTGATGACTTCTAGCAAAGTGGTGATCACAGTTGGGTCAAGAAACTGCAGAGGGAGTTTCATTGGGATAAGAACTGGCTGGAATGGTAGAGAGCAGTTGATTTCTCTAATCCCGGGACTGTTTGTCTGTAGCCAAAGTTTAAGGACACCGATACTGGACTCAGCATTCTGAGTTGGTCCTCAGAAAGACCAGGATCCCTGAAACTGTGCAGGCAGCTCTGAGAACAAAGATGTGGTGACGCTGGATGGCATAGCCAGAGGGGAGAGGGAGGCTGACATGCTTATGAAATCATCTGAAAGGTGGGGGTGTAAAGGCCCTGCGCTCCTGGGATGTAAGAAGTTAGCTACAGCAAGTGCAAGGATTCCTAAATCAACTGCTCCTCAGTGTGGACCTGGCACTCTTTCCAGTGTGGCTAGCCCGGGCCCTGGGAAGTCTGACTTAGCGGGTGGTTGTGGCAGATATGAAGCCAGGTTTGAGAACCACCAAGACAGGGGAACAAAGGGGGAATTAAGTGGGAGCAGCATAGCATTGTGGAAGGAGCCCAGGCTGGGGAATGACACAGCGAGCTCAAGTCCCACTTAGCAAGTCACCATCTGAAACTCTTATTTTCTCCACTTTCTTTCCAGCTATTCCTTGTTAGGCCTAAGAAGCAGGAACGCTAACAAGGTGTGGCTGTGTTAGCTTCTTCTTGTATTTTTTTTCCAGTATCCTGTTTCTTTGGCATGACTTTGGATGTGTTCCTGGAAGCTCTGTCTCTAGAGGCTGTTTTCTCTGGCCTTCCAATAAATTCTTTAAGCCTCTTACTATCCCCAGGAAGGTCCTTCCTGCTTACATTGGCTTCTCTACAATGGAAGTGTGGTGGATATCACACTTATATCATAGGGGCTGTGATATCTTCCTCAAAGTGCCATTGGGTGGATTAAGAAGATAACATATGTCAAATATCCATAAATAGCTAGCCTTCAGTAAAATTTGTTTCTTTTCAGGAAGGAACACATTTCCAATAAGAAGACATTGGCAGAGACCACTAGAAAATTCCCTGTTAATCAGGGAATCAGTCTCACTGTTACACTGAGCATCTGTGCATACTTCACCACAACATTGAAAAGCATTGTTGCCCAGTTGAATCTGAACTCTGGTCATTCAGACCCCACCTGCAAGGCATAGGCACCAGGATACGTGGCTATAAAATCTAAGTCCCAAATACATGCTGGCATAGGAGTATTCTTTGAGAGGGCCTCTGTCATGGACAGGCTCTGGAGTCCAACAGGACAAATTCAAAGGCCATGTTTAGGTTAGTAACCTCAACTCTGAGCTACAGCCCTCCTGCCTATCAGATGAGGGTATTAAAAGTAAATACCTTAGCATTTTGAGGAGTGAATGAATTCGTGCTTCTGAAAGGCTCAGCCCAGGCTGGCATTTTGTGAGTGTGCATGTTAGCTATTATTAGGGTGCTGCTGCTGATTTATCTAGAGTGATCATCCTAGGAAGTAATTTGCCTTGGATGTTTTTCACCATTTCTCCTGGATAATTTTGATAATGTGTTGCTATAGATAATATGAATGTCTCAGAATATTCTGATTTCAATACTCCAGATGATTAGATAAAATTCCTGTGGCTAGTTTATCCAGTTGATTACATTATTATGATAGATATTCATTAATAGATGATCAGATTTATAGTTGTAAAAGTAGACAAGATAACAAGGTGACATTTCTCAGGGCAACTGGCTGTGTTTAAAATAAACATTATTAGACTTTTGCATTTTCTTAAAGCATTTGCCTTTTAGTACTGCAATAGTCTTCATGTTGATAAATAGCCTTTTTTTTTTCAAGTTGTCTAGATTATTTCTGTGTCATAACTGCTCCAGAGAGGAAGGTGGAAGGCAAGGAAATAGTTTTGTTCCATGAAACCATCCACATTCCAAGGCTCTTCTCTCTTGCTGCTTAGCCATGTCCTAAGGTGTGTTTTGTACATGCAGTAGAAATTGGCTGGCCAGTTACATGTATCTTACTCCAGTCCAAAGCAAAGGTATGAAAAAGAGCACAGAGACAGCAGGCAGCATTTTCTTTGTAAGAAACAAGCCATTGCCTTTGTTGACTTTCTCCTGGTGATCACACCTATCTATAAAGCAGTCAATTTTTTATAAGATTTATTTATTTATGCATATAAAAGCTGGGGTGTAGGCCAGAGGTGTGTGTGGGGTGGGGACAGTAGGCCAGAGGACTCCCCGGAGACAGTGGGGAGCAGAGCAGGCAGACTGACTGAAATACACTGCTGAGGGGCGCAACCAGCGAGACAGGAGAGGTCAGCTCCTTGGCAGGGATCAAACTCGTGCTGAAATGGCTTTGGATAGCTTCATAGTGCTGAGACTTAACCTCTTGTGCCACCAGAGAGGCCCAGTAACACTCACACCAGCTGGGTCCAATATAGGGATTTCATTGGAAGGCTGGGAGAAGATACGACTGGGCCTCGTGAGAAAGAACCTCAGATCCAGGGCTGGCCATCTCTGTTTGCTTTTGCTCTCTCCTCCCTCTCCTTTCCCCTGGGCCTGAAGCTCTCTGTTTATATGAACACTTCCTTTGAGACCCTGGTACTAGCTAGCCAACCTGAGATGGCAGCAAGGAGCCAGTATCCACACACTTAGCTGAAGAGCTCCGTGGCCCACCGACAACCCAGTGACTCTGAGGCCAGGAATGCCTGGCCTCCCTGGGGCAGACACTCACTTTTGGGACAATCAGCAGTCGGAGCTGGTAGTGAAACACTTCACTTTCAGAAGGTGGCATTGGTGTTGGGACCATCTGTGTCGGACAGGTGCTTCAGATTGTGTCTTCTGCAGCTGGACAAAACGATGCCCATTTATTTATTGGTCATTTACCTTGTGCAAGAGCATCTGTGGTCTGCAAATGAAAACCAAGACTTCCCTGACCATTCTGTGTTATTTTACTTATAATACATGAGCCAGTTTAAAGGCACCTGGACAGCCAGGTGTTCAAGGTGGCAAATGGCAAAGGAAGATGAAACTGCAGTTCTCTGTGGAGTTCTGAGGATACGCCGCCTGCAAAGCTTGAGTCATGTTGCAGAGTGAGTGACACTTGCTATACCAGATAGCTCTCTCGAGACAGCTGGTACATTTAAAGACTGACAACTTAGAAAGCCACCAGAGGTATAGCTCTTTAGAGATAAGGTATTGAAGCTGCCTTTGGAATAAACCAGAGGAAGAAAAAACCAGCAGAATGCTAGAGTGGCATTTTATGCAAAATTGCTGAAAAGTTCTGAAACAATGAAAATTTGGTCTGGAGAATTCATGTCCCAGAATGTGTGGTGGAAGTCACAGATGGATGACCCTTTGCCAGCTGCTCCCGTTTCACTGGCCCGTGCTGACGTTGGTGACCTTTTACCAGGGGCTTCTGTGCCGGGTTTGAAGGACTTCAGTGACAAGCCAGTCCCTACAAAAGTTACTTGTCTTTTCAAAGAGCTTCTCTCTCCCCACTTCCTACCATCCTACTTTCACAAAAGGAGACTGGCGAGCTCTGTTCCAATGGGTACCGCCCAAGCACTTGCTCGTGCTTTATTTAATCACAGTTTTATGAACTTTTCACACACCACCAGCCAATTTTACAGCCCCAGAATCTTGCTCAGGAGACAGACACTGATTTTTCCTGTAGTCGATTTTAAAGGTTTTACCATCTGGGATTTTTAGTAACTTGTGAATAGCAAGTGGATGCCACCTTTGCAGGATTTTCCAGCTCAAACTCTAGGGTTGTCCATAAAACAGCCACAAATTTGTTTTACATTTTTTGTGCAGGTAATCATTGAAATAGACTTTAATAACTGATCTCTTGTGTAATTTGTGTCTCATTGCCTTCCTTGGTGGATAAAAAGCAATATGTTACTGCAAAGGTTAGCATATTCACTTGGATTTCCTGAGAACATCTGATTTTTGGTAGGATGCCTTTTCCCATTCCTCCCCCACAGCAGCGTTCCTGTGTTCATCAAGTGGAAACCAACAAAGTTCCGTTGGCTAAACCAGGGCTCAAATTTGCTTGCCAGGAACAGAACTACTTAAAGCAAAAGAGGCTTCTATTTTAGAAAGCATGCAAGGTTATTTCACAGAACCAAGTGGGTGTAGAGTACAGCAGAACCCTGTCCACAGTTTTCAACTAGAGCAGATAAACTCTTTCTCTTCTTAAGGTCACATGGTCTCCTGCTTTTGCAGCTCCTTGTGTCTGTTTCATTCCTCTGTCTCTTCAAGCCAGTATTCTCCGTGGTGGCATGGCTGTGTGCCAAAGATGGCTTCCTGTTTGTACCACTTTCCTAGTCAAACACCCAAAATAGAATGACAAGTGTCTTTCATTCCCAGTTTCAAATTCATGGGGGCAAAGTTCAATTAGGCCAGCTCAGATTAGTTATCCATCTTCGGTCCAAGCATCTGTAGTCAGATCATCTGCCCATAATCTGCAGACTGCTCAACTATGGCTGTAGGAGTCGATGCTTGGGAATGAGGGAGGGGGTGATACAAGTAGGTTCTCCCAGATGGATGGTTAGGAGGAAATTGTTAGTAGCGTTGATTCTCCGGGTGTGGAAATAGTTTATTTGTGAGACAGCTGCAGCCTGGAAATCATACCCATTCCCCAGCCCATCTTTACTAGTCCTGATGATGACCTTTTCCTCTTTTATATTTGGGTCCTTGTTTTTCTTCTCATTTCATTTTCTCTTCTTTCACTCTCAGATGATGCTTCAGAAAATCACCATGAGGCATCTGGTGGTGGAAAGAATCCTGTCTTAGGAAATCCAAGGCCAGACTCCAATTGAGACTTGTCCAGTGCTAGATCTTAAGCAAGTCACTTAACCCTTGCCATTTTATGAAAATAACTGGAACTAGGCTAACCTCTGGAAGAAACCTGAGAGATCATGTTGTTCAGGATACAAAGTATCTGTTCACACATGTGATTCTACAATCTGCATCCATAGCAGACATTATTAATTGACCCCAGCATGCTTCCCTGCAGACCTTGGACTGTGCTTAGAACTCTTCACAACAGTCCAGGCAGCCACTACCCAGTTAATTGAAGGTGAGCCACCTTTGGCTACCAACTTTTCTTTCTCTTACCTTCCTTAGAGGGATAGACTGTGAAGTCATTCTTCCTAATTCCCTGAAGATTTGAGAGAAAAATAAGCACCTCCTTTACCCTTTTCTTGCTAATTACTCATTCTTAAAAAACAGAACACCCCTGTTTACTTTCTGACTTCCTTCCAATGCAACCTTTAATTTCTCTTGTGGCTGAAGAATTGATAGTTTTTAGCAGAACAGCCACGTTTGTCTGCCTGCCTGCCTCAGAATTAGACTGGCTCACTTTGTGACTGTGGTGGCAGGCAAGAGTGAAAGCATTTTCACTTCTTGAAAATGCTTTTTGTAGTTATATTTAGACTGAAGAAGGATCCTTGCTTTCTCAGCTCAAATTATATTCAATGTTTCTAATTGCTACTACCCTCAAATATGATATCCAGTGAGGTCACATCTTCAATTCACATTTCTCATTTATATTTACAAATGACACAGCTTTGGAACATCTGCGCTGCTATGGAACACTCATTTTTGCAGATGATGCAGCTGTAATGGCTGGTGGCAGAATTTTTTCCTCGACGACGACAATGCTGGGAAACAGTTCTCCCCTTCCTTCTTTCCTGCTAGATGCTGATTTTTTTAAAAAGTTGCCTTGTGGAGTTCATTTCCCCAGAAGCTATGGATTTAAACTTCTAGGCAAGCATATTTCTGTTATTTCTGCTGAAAGGTTGCCTTTTGAAATAGTAGCTGATGCCTTTTGAAATAGTCTCTGTGTGGCAGGTCACCTTACGTAACAGCTCTGAATGTAGGGGGTCATTGGGATAGAAAGAAAGGAGAAAATTGCAACTCAAAAGATGAAAGGAAACTTGAAAAATTCTCATCTGGAAAAAAATCCATGTGTTTAGTGCTGAAGAGCCCAGAGCTGCCTGTGTAGTGAAATAGCACTTGGTGTTGGTAGAGAAAGTGGCCATTTTTTTTCCCCCTTGGAAGGGGAGCATTCTAGAAGAATAAGGGAGTGGGACTATGGTTCACAAAGACTGCATTTACATTGTTATTTATTTCCCATTTAACATTATAAATTAATGAAACTGAAGCTATAGATCCACTGCAGCTGTCCAGGTTCAGGGAAGACAGAGTCTAGAGCACACGTTGAACTGCTCCCTGAGATTGCATCAGTCCAGTGCAGGCTGGGGTGACTGCAGATTCAAGAGCCCAGGTTTTCATCAGATATGTTGTAAGGCAGCAAAAGGAATGGAGAAGTTTAAAAAAATAAGGGGTGGAAATGTTGGGCAAAATTAGTCAATGTTTGGAGTGATAAAACTACTTAAAAAGTGATTTCTTGCTATAAAGCGTGCATAGTTGAGGAGCTCCTGTGGATGGTTTTTGCCTCTTATGCTACCGAGGGAGAATTTGGGGCCAGGTCAGCATGGTTTGCTTCCTCTCTAGGGAAGCAGGTGCATCATTGTCAGAATACAGCTTTCCCAACTCATGTGTGAGGTTTCTACCACTCCCCCCACCAAGTACCATCTTCATCATACATTAATTGTATCCTTGTGTTCCTTGAGATAGATAAAATCACAGCAGAGTAGACTACATGTTGGAGACCACTTTGCCTTAATTTGCTCTGTTAATTGCTTTTGAAGCGGAGCTGGCTCTGGCTTTGCCTTCTGTGCAAGCCTGGGAGCCATGACTTTCTCGCTTCTTTTGCTTTCTACTTGCTTTGATATTATAAAGTCGGTTTCATCTACAGCACTATTAAAATGGTCTAAAATTCCAATTAAAACTATAAAGTAATCTTTGCCATCATTATTAAGTTTCTTTTTTCCCTAGTAGTTCTGGCACTTATTTTCATATGTACAGCCCTTTTTCTTGGGAAGTTCATTTTTTCCCGTGTGGGTTTTTTTTTTTTTTTTTTAAACATCTTGTGTTTGTCTTTTCTTTTTAATTGGGGTAATATTTGTTTACAACAATGTATGTGATTCAGAGGTATAGGTTCCCACCCATTAAGATTTGTGTTACCACACCACACCTTCTGGCCAGGCACCCTTAATCCTGCATCTTAGTCCCTTGGGCTCCCTTCATATTTTACTCGTCTTGGTTTGCCTCCTCCTTTGCTACTCTCTGTTCTATGGTCAGATTTCTAATTTGTTTTGGTTTCATTTTGTCTGTTCCATTGTTTTGTTTCTCTGTATTCCACATATGTGAAATCATCCAGTATTTGTCTTTCTCCTTCTAACTCACTTAGTTTATCATCATTGCCTGTGGGTCTATACATGTTGTTGTAAATGGCACAACTTCAACTGATTTTTTATGCCTGAGTAGTAGTCCATCGTGATAAAAAAAAAATATATATATATATATACCACATCTTTTTTATCCACTCATCTGTCATTGGGCTTGTAGGTTGTTTCTGTAGATTCTCTATGGCAAATAGTTCTGCAACAAATATAGGAGTGCATATATTCTGTTGAATTAGTGTTTTTGTGTTCTTCAGGTAGATACATAGGAGTATTGCTGGGTCAAACAGTAGATCTAGTTTTTTTAATTTATTTTTTCTTTTTATGCATACAAGAACTAGGGTACAGGCCAGAGGTGTGGTGGATGAGAGGACTCACCAGAGACAGAGTGGGGAGAAGAACAGGCAAATTGACAAAGTACACTGCTGTGGGGAGCAGTGGGCAAGTCAGGAGCCATCTGTTCTGCCATGTGGGTCACCTCCCTGGCCAGGAATCGAACTTGTGCTGCAGTGGTTGTGCACAGCTTCATGGTGCTGCACTTTAACTCATTGAGCCACCAGGTAGGGCTAATAGTAGATCTATTTTTAATATTTTGGAAAGTTCTACACTGTTTTCCATAGGGGCTGGACCAGTTTATATTCCCACCAGTGGTGTATGAAGGCTTCTTTTCCTCTTCATTCTTGCCAGCATTTATTGTTTCTGATCTTTGTGAGATGGGCCATTCTCCCAGGTGTGAATAGTATCTCATTGTGATGCTGATTTGTATTTCTTAGAGAATGTATTCTTAAATAGACTGGATGTTTCGAAAATGATAACTCTCTGATGTAAATTGACCTTAAAAATAACCACCTAAAAATTCAGATTTCTAAAATACATGTGCTTTGTCAATATGCAAGCAATTTAGCCAATAAGTTCACCTTGCTGAAATAGTTTTAGTATTAAATTATTCAGTAGTTTGAAGGAAAATCTTAATAAAGTCTATAATGTAAGTGTAAATGTCTCTATGCTATAATGATAGCTGTTTGTCATTATTTTTATTTTCAAAAACAGCTAGGATTAAGGCACAATTAACAACAATTAAGTGTCACAAGAAACATTAATTGCTCTTGGTATTTGTAAGAAGTTAACAACATGTGCCACTTTTTCACTGGTAATTGTTCTAATAATTGTGTGGAAATGATAATGTTAACAAGTCAGGGTAGAAGATTGAATTGTAAGATATTAATTTTTAAAATAAGTAAAATGTCTTTTATAGAATTTTTACAAAATGTGCTATATTAACATGACCACATATAAAATACTCAAGACAAATATGAATGAAAAATATTTGTTGTAAACATGCTGGCTATTTTCAATTTTGTGTTTCTAAAGGACTTGAAAATTGTATTTTCTTTCTTTAACCTTACCAGCAATCAATTTAATCATTATTTAGTTCTAGTAAAGTTGGCAATCCTGAATGAACAAATTCAAAGTAAACTTTCCTGTTATTGAAGTTAGACCTCTGTAGTTAAGCTTATGCCTAAATCAGGCATGATTTATCTAACTTATGTAAATCATGAATGTAATGTTTGTCACACCATTGGCAATATATATTCTGCTTCTTTGGTACCCATATAAATATTTGCAGATGTTTATTGTAAGAAAAATATCAGCATCCCTTCATGAAGCACCACACAGCCTTTCCCAGTGGAATATTTTTCTTGTATGTCTCCAATCGGGAGAAAACCACCATGCTATTGATATTTTACCCAAGTTAACTGAATACCAGGAAGG
>NW_004567116.1:17252931-17327350 GCF_000260355.1 Condylura cristata | reverse complement strand
TAAATGGCACAACTTCAACTGATTTTTTATGCCTGAGTAGTAGTCCATTGTGATAAAATATATATATATACCACATCTTTTTTATCCACTCATCTGTCATTGGGCTTGTAGGTTGTTTCTGTAGATTCTCTATGGCAAATAGTTCTGCAACAAATATAGGAGTGCATATATTCTGTTGAATTAGTGTTTTTGTGTTCTTCAGGTAGATACATAGGAGTATTGCTGGGTCAAACAGTAGATCTAGTTTTTTTAATTTATTTTTTCTTTTTATGCATACAAGAACTAGGGTACAGGCCAGAGGTGTGGTGGATGAGAGGACTCACCAGAGACAGAGTGGGGAGAAGAACAGGCAAATTGACAAAGTACACTGCTGTGGGGAGCAGTGGGCAAGTCAGGAGCCATCTGTTCTGCCATGTGGGTCACCTCCCTGGCCAGGAATCGAACTTGTGCTGCAGTGGTTGTGCACAGCTTCATGGTGCTGCACTTTAACTCATTGAGCCACCAGGTAGGGCTAATAGTAGATCTATTTTTAATATTTTGGAAAGTTCTACACTGTTTTCCATAGGGGCTGGACCAGTTTATATTCCCACCAGTGGTGTATGAAGGCTTCTTTTCCTCTTCATTCTTGCCAGCATTTATTGTTTCTGATCTTTGTGAGATGGGCCATTCTCCCAGGTGTGAATAGTATCTCATTGTGATGCTGATTTGTATTTCTTAGAGAATGTATTCTTAAATAGACTGGATGTTTCGAAAATGATAACTCTCTGATGTAAATTGACCTTAAAAATAACCACCTAAAAATTCAGATTTCTAAAACACATGTGCTTTGTCAATATGCAAGCAATTTAGCCAATAAGTTCACCTTGCTGAAATAGTTTTAGTATTAAATTATTCAGTAGTTTGAAGGAAAATCTTAATAAAGTCTATAATGTAAGTGTAAATGTCTCTATGCTATAATGATAGCTGTTTGTCATTATTTTTATTTTCAAAAACAGCTAGGATTAAGGCACAATTAACAACAATTAAGTGTCACAAGAAACATTAATTGCTCTTGGTATTTGTAAGAAGTTAACAACATGTGCCACTTTTTCACTGGTAATTGTTCTAATAATTGTGTGGAAATGATAATGTTAACAAGTCAGGGTAGAAGATTGAATTGTAAGATATTAATTTTTAAAATAAGTAAAATGTCTTTTATAGAATTTTTACAAAATGTGCTATATTAACATGACCACATATAAAATACTCAAGACAAATATGAATGAAAAATATTTGTTGTAAACATGCTGGCTATTTTCAATTTTGTGTTTCTAAAGGACTTGAAAATTGTATTTTCTTTCTTTAACTTACCAGCAATCAATTTAATCATTATTTAGTTCTAGTAAAGTTGGCAATCCTGAATGAACAAATTCAAAGTAAACTTTCCTGTTATTGAAGTTAGACCTCTGTAGTTAAGCTTATGCCTAAATCAGGCATGATTTATCTAACTTATGTAAATCATGAATGTAATGTTTGTCACACCATTGGCAATATATATTCTGCTTCTTTGGTACCCATATAAATATTTGCAGATGTTTATTGTAAGAAAAATATCAGCATCCCTTCATGAAGCACCACACAGCCTTTCCCAGTGGAATATTTTTCTTGTATGTCTCCAATCGGGAGAAAACCACCATGCTATTGATATTTTACCCAAGTTAACTGAATACCAGGAAGGCGTTAGAGCCAATCAGTCTAATGAGGATGGTGCTTAACATTTGTTACACACTTGACAGGTTCCCCCATGCTCTCTTTTGTACCATCTCAAGTGCTGAACCTCAATAGAAGAACTCATGAATCAGTATATGTTATCACCTGTTAGTGATAGGTGATAAAAGCAAGCAGGGGCTATCACCCAGCTCTATTAGAGTACTTATTAAGTAGGGGCAGGCTTTACCTGCTACATCATGATGAAAGCATGCTCAAGGCAAATACCTTTACACACCAAAGATCTAGAGTGTTCTTCAGAACACTCCTTGGATATTAACTGGTATTAGGTAAAAAAGAAATGAAGAAAGCATTCCACAATGGACAGTTTGGGAATTCTCTAGATGAAACAGAACATCTGTTTCCTGCAAGACTTATCAGAGCCTTTGGTGTATTTGTCTGCCCTGCAGATCCTCCCATAAGAGGATTACTGCACTGTTTTGAATACAGCGACTCCTCCCACCCCACAGGTCTTTCCTTATCTTTGCTTAGTCTCTTTTTGGAGACTATCAGGTTGTCTGGTGTCTCTAATATAGAATTTTCCCCTCTTCACTCTTTTTGATGGTGTTTCTTTATAAAAGTTTAGAAATTGGTGCAATAAAACTTTATAATGTTTGAATGCCAGTTTCAGTTGCTAGTGGACTTTGAGAAGGGTGGTGAATTTCAGTTGCTAGTGGACTTTGAGAAGGGTGGTGAAAACCTGTGTACATCTGTGAAAAACCTGAGCACTTCCTGTGAAAACTACCTAGTTTAGTTAATATTTTATGCAGTTCACAAGCCAAGACACACATACTTTTTTGATTCTGAATTGACACAGCTCAGTTCATCTGCTGAGGTCAGCTAGGGAATTCTGCATGATTTTTTTTTCTCATTTGTGCAAAAAGGAGAAAAATTTCCCCAGGCTTACACCAGTTCAGAAACTGTTCACATGTGTAATTCACACACACACACACACACACACACACACACACACACACCTTGTTCCAACTCTGCTCTTTCCTCACACCATCGCAGCTTCAATTGTAACTAGACTGATGAGCCTGTGTGCATTAGGATGGTGTGGCTATAGACTACAGGTAGATGGATAAGTGATCATGGTAACTATGTTGAGTAAGTCATCTCCAAAACCATATGCTTGATTGTGGAAATAAGCAGACTGCACAGGAATCTAATGTAGATGCTCAGTGAGTTTTACTACTGCTGAGAAAGCCAATGGATTTCATAGCTACTCATTAGAGAATCACTATTGGAGAAAAGGGATCCACTGTAAGAAATGTAAGCTGTTCCTGAGAAGACATAATAAGCTTACCACAAAAGTGGGAGTATAGAATTTACTTTTATCATATTGATGATTTAGAAAACAAGTATCACTCTGAAATCTCTTCATTAGATTTGATATTCTTTGATGATAATGCTAAGTAACATTTGTTGACCAGGTATTGGTCCAAATACCCTACATGGATTAGTGATTGTAAGGCAAAATAGCTTGTGAGACAAAGAGCATTACTCTCCTCATCATATAAATGACAGTGGGTGGGTGGGGTGGGGGTGAGGGCGTTGGGAGTGAGGGAGGAGGCACAGAGGGGTAGGTATATTATGAACCTGCTTCCCTAGCTCTAGATCTCACCTACTTAACTCTGATATTCGACCACCTTTCCCAGTGAGGGTTACAGTTTGTTAATCTTTATAAGGGACTGCATGTCATTCAGTTTGAATTTGTGAGATAAATGGTTAAGTGATTAAGTAAATAAAAGCGATAATTGGCTATTATACTTAAAGGAAAGAGAAAAGAACTCTAATAGAGCTAAAAATAGTGTGGAAATGATGGCCTCCTAGTTAAGGGGCTGTCATTTAAAAGTGGTTGACTTTTAACCCTTTCATGGTGCAGTGAAGTGTAGTAGTTTGTTGCTTTTACCCAACTCTCTAAGCCACTATTACTGCTTCTCTTGTGGTCCAGAATTCCCTATATCTCCAATCTCTCTTGCCTAATGGATTTAAATGGCCTCAACTCCTTTTCAGGACATGACAATGAAATAATAAAAGTTACTTGATAGGCTGGAATTGTCCTAGTTTTGAAGCTCAGCAATGGGTGGGGAATTGTATTTTCTGTGGTTGAGCTTAGGCTGTCTGGTAAGGTGAAGTTTTGAAACTTGTGGTAAATGACCCTATGAGAGAATCTCCAAGTTTCATTGATTTATCTCTCTTGTGGTGCCCTTGTCCATGAGAGGAGGTCATTGTGTCTGTCCCACCGGCCTCCTAAGAGGTTACATAATGACAAGAAGGAAATGAGGCTGTTTGTAAGATTGAAAATGTATAAACAGCTGACATCTGAACAATTAGGTACTATGTAAATTCTATATAATACCACATTTTGGTGAAAATGATATGCAGTGGATCACTGAACCAGGTTTGGAAACACAGCCACGCCTGTGCCTGCCTGGCTGTGGAAGGCTGACTCCTCAGTGCCTCCAATCTAAAGAACTACTTTAACATAGTGTTAAAAGAGAAAAAGCAGGTGCAAAGTTGGAAGTGCAAGTGTGATCACTGTCTGAAAAGCAAGCAAACTAAAGCTTTCCCAGGAATGAAGTCTGGAAGTAGAGTTCGCCACAGTGTGAACCATGGTTTTTCTCAATGTGGTGGGACAGGCCTGTGGAGAAGACAGAGGAAGGTGGGGGCAATTTTCTAGGCAAGTCCTTTGACTTTCCCACCTATGCTAAATTTTCTGTGATGATCACATAATGCAAAATTAAAAAAAAACTAAAGTGAAATTGTGTTACTCTTAAACTAATAGTGGGGAGATCAACTTGATTTTGAAAGCTTCTTCACAAGTTTTGAAAGCAATGAACTTTAAAAAAAGACAATAGCTGTGAAAGAGCTTTGAAAGTTAAAATGCTTCTGCCATGGCAGTTAATAGAACTTTCTATGTGCTGGAATCACTTCAAGAAATGGCAATTTGATTCTATTAGCTGGTGTGTTTTGTTTTAAAAAGCCCCAAGAGAAATCATCCTCGGCCAGACTGTCCCAGGCACCAAACTTGAGAGCTGTTGTGTGTGGCTGTCTGCTTCAGCATAGCAGTGATGCTTAATTTGTCTCCTTGACCTTCTGGAACTGCAGGCTGACAGGTCTCAGTGATTTAGAGCCGCGCTCAGTACTTGACAAAGCCTCACTGAAGAGAGACAGAGCTGTCAAAGTTGGGGAAGAGGCACTGCCTGCTAGGGCCCCAGTCTGAGTTCTCTGGGAGGATGGAGGAGGATCCCACCCCATATTTGGGGATGGAGGCAGACCTCCTCCTTCCCACACAGAGCAGAGAGCCTTGGTCCTGAAATAATGGGGTTGGGTCCTACTTGGCTCTAGAGACTCTGTGTGACCTAGGCCACGCTAACACAACCTCCCTGAGTGCTGGTTTCCTGGCCCATAAAATGGGGGTCGAAGCCTTATCTTCTACCTCACTTGTACTATGAGGAGTAAGGTAGGATGAGGGCGGGAATATTTTCTGAGGTAATAAGGGATTCCACAGATGTGTGGAATTGTGATGACACATATAAAACAGGCATTTCTGAGTTCTGACTGACAACTTGAGCCTCTGAAGCAGCCTCTGAGTACATCCATACTTAACCTTGTAGTGAACAAATAATGACGCTAATCACAGTGCCAGTAAGAACAAGCATTTTTGGAACTTCAAGCACTGTTCTGAAGACTTTACACACATCACCTCATTTTAATCCTTAAAGTCCTTAAAATAATAGTCGCAAAATAGGTACTGCAATTGGCCCCACTTTACAGATGTGGACACTGAGGCACAGGTAAGTACAGTAAGTTACCTAAGTCCCCAGGACTAGCAAACACAGGAGAGGTATTAAATCCTGGCCATCCAGTTCTAGGGCCTGATAGAAAACTGCTAAAAGCTTGATATGTATTTCTTTGGCATCCAAGGAAGAGAAATTAAGTATACGCATCCATGTTTATTGATGGTTTGCCCTTGTCCAACATTAAGGTCACCTGATGGTGATCAGGTGTGTTTGTGTAAGTGCAAAAGGGCAGCGAGGAGGACATAGTGGGTCACTGAACCAGGTTTGGAAACACAGCCACGCCTGTGCCTGCTTGGCTGTGGAAGGCTGACTCCTCATTGCCTCCAGCAGCCAAAGAAACGAACAACACAGACTGGGACAGGGCTGTGGGGATGGTGCGGTAGTAAGAGGACCTTGGAGGAAACCAGGAAGCCATCTGAAGCAGGGTGAAGAGGCCCTTGCATTTCAAGTGGAGGCCACTCCTTAGGGAGCAGACTGATAAATTTGGAAAGGAGGGTCTCTGCCTGGAGTCTGGAATAAAAACAGCATGAACAGGGGAGGGATGCAGCCCTAGAGGCTCACTGGAGTGGAGAAAAAGCACAAAGGAGCCTGACGTGGACTTCTCTGGGGTCCAGGTTGTCCAGAACAGTTGCGTGTAGTGACATGACAACCCTGGTCTTATGTGTAAGTACTGGAATGTTACATTAGCACCGTGAAGAGTTTCAGGGAGACAGGAGTCCGAAGACTCCCTCGTTATGCATCTAGGTATTATCGCCTGGGCGGCTGAGGTCTTGAGAGACTTGCCGGTAGTTCTCATTGTTCTTGACATTAGTCAGTCACATTAGTCTGTGTGTCCTAACCTGGCCAAGCTTTCTTCACCCTTTATATGTCTCTGTGTTAATGGGTTGCTTCCCATCTCTTTTAGCTTGAGGCTAAGGTTAGCTTTCCTGTAACTCAGCAAACTGCTGGGCATCCAAAGCATTTCCTGTGTCACCAGTGTGTATATGTATGTCAGCCCACTATATTAGGTCGCCCTCTTTGCAGGAATGATTTATCCTTTCCAGAAGCTCTGAGGATCATGGTTTTATTTAAAGCAAGGCTCTAATAACTTCTTTTAAAATGTTTGTGTGTGTATGAAGAATCTGTTAGTAGGTTTTGCAGGGCTATTCATTCTTGTTTCCATGAGAAGGGGAAAGATGCCTCATGTTAACTTTTTTCTCCATTATTTTGAGAATTGCCTTGTTTGCTCCCATTCACTTCCCATGTAAATTCATTTCTCCTCCCTGTCTTTCATTATCCAGCATCTTCTCAAACCTCTTACCATTTAACCCACTTCCCTTTTAAATTCTTTAGATTATCAGTCCCTTTGTGGGAAACACTGACCCTAAAGAAGGTAACTGTTGGCTTATCCCTGAAGTGACTGGTGCTTACAAATGTTCAGGATAGCTAGCCTGGGTTCATGTAGGAAAATCAGGAACTTCCCTGTGCTTCCTGTGCATTTTTGGAAGAATATTGCCATATTTGTCAATAAAGAGTTACCCACAGCATTCTAAATAGAAGAACATTATGGGTGTTTGGAGGAGGAGTGTGGAGAGTCAGTGATCATTTATCGTGAAAAGCAAGAATTCAATATCTAGCAAGAATGGTGGGTTTTTTCCCTTAAAAAATGGGATTGGGCCCTCCCTGGTGGCGCAGCGGGTTAAAGCGCAGCACTGAGAATCTGAAGCCACTTCCGCATGAGTTCGATTCCCGCCTGCCGCCTGCCCCGGAGGAGACCACATGGCGAGCCAGACCTCTCCTGGCCCGCCCGCTGCTTCCCTCAGCAGTGTACTTCGTAGATCTGCCTGTTCTGCTCCCCACTCTGTCTCTGGTGAAGCCTCTCACCGCCCCTGAGCCTCTGGCCTGTACCCCAGTTCTGTATGAATAAATAAATAAATCAAAAAAAAAAAAAAATGGGATTGAAGCAGAAGAGTACATATTTGCTATAGCAGCTTTGTTTCTAATCTTACAAAGCCCAGTGCTCTTTTAAATAACTTGCTCCAAGTCTCAGTACATGTTGGAACTTAAAAAAAAAAAAAAGCATTGCATTGTAACACGTAAGTTCAGATGTGCATCATTATAGATCAATGAATGCACTATGGTGTATTTACCACTAAATGTCCAATTAAATCCTTTACTATACAGTTGATCCCTTTTATCTGATTTACCCATGCCTCTATATTATTAGAACTTTTATTTCATATCTTGGTCTCTGTTCTATTCCAAATAAGCACACTTACATGGATTTCTCTTTCATTGTCTTGATTGCACCTGCTCATCATCCTTCATGCTACTCTGTGGCCATCTTACTCCATGTTACTCAGGCTACATCTCTTCTTTTTACCCCCCTGCTTCATCCTCAATAGCTTCTTACCTGTATTAGTTTTTTATTGCTGTGTTACAAATTGCCACAAACTTGGCGGCCTTAAACAACACACTTACTATCTTTCAGTTGCCAGGGGTCAAGAGGTAGGGCATAGCTTATCTGATATGTCCTCTGCACTAGATCTCCTAAGGAGGGCATTGGGGTGTCAGTGGGCTGTGTTCTCATCTGGCGGCTTGGCTGGAAAAAAATCTGTTTCCAAGTTCACTCAGATTATTGGCAAAATTTACTTGCTGCTGGTTGCTATATTGAAGGTCCTAGCTTCTTGCTGACTGTCCGACAGCTGGAAGCTTATGTTCAGAGGCCAGTTGGAGCTCCTTGAAACTACCTGTAATTCCTAGAGGCCACCCATTGTGCTTTGCCAATATGGCCTCTTAATTCACCTGGCCATTGGGGAGAGTAAATCTGCCAGCAAGATAGAGGCTTATTTAAGGTAATCACAAGAGTACCTTCTGCTACTTCCTATAGGCTACAAGCATTTTCTGCTTATGCTCAGATATGACCACCCAGAGACAGGGATCATGGGGCTACCTTGGAGTCTGTCCAACATACCACCTACAAATTTCTACTTCATTTCCTTCTTTTGAGTGTATTTTAAGCTCTCTTTAACTAGGTTTTGTTCTTTCCCGTTTTTCTTTAAAATTTTTTTTCAAGATACATTTGACATACATTATATTGATTTCAGGTGAACAACCTAATGATTCTGTATGTGTGTATTTCACAAATTGATCACCATAATGAGTCTAAATAGCATCAGAATTTCCCCCATCTCAGTACCATCAATCTCTTACTCCCTATCAAAGTTTTTCTTTCTTTCTTACTTCTTCCATGATGTAATTCTAATGGATACAGATATATTTTATTAGCATAGACATAATTCTTAAACCTTGCATATAGAGCAGAAGTGTTTTTCATTGAATTGAGAGGCTGATTGTCTTCTGAATCCTTTTGAGAATTGAATTAATACCCAACCCTATGAGAGTGACACAGCCCTGTGCTGTTTCAGTTATTATTGCAGCCCAGCAAGCCATCCCCAGCTTAGTGCTGTGAAATAACAATCATTTTTTACCTTCGTGGTTTCAGGAATTCAGACAGAGCTGGGATGGGGGCATGCCTTGTCTGCTTCTTGACGCCTGGGGTTTCCCTTAGGAAGACTCACAGCTGGGTGATTTGAATGGTTGGGGGCTAGAATCCATTGGAGACTTCAGTTACATTTCTGGTGCCTCAGCTGAGATGACTGGGGAGAGTGACTCATCAGAGAAGGTTGACAGGCTTATTCACACACAACCTCTCCACATGACCTGGGCTGCTCAGGTGAGGGGGCATGTGGTGGACAAGGGTTCCAAGAGGTCACACAAAAGCTGCCTGGTCTTTTACTGTTGGTAGTCTTAGTGGTGACCTGGCAAATCACCTGGCTGTTTCTGCAATGCTTGGTTGGGCTGAAGAGTCTTAAGTCCACTCAGATTCAAGAGGAGGGGGAGTCTAGGCTCTCACCTGTCAATGGGAGAAACATGTAGGAGAATTTGCAGTCATTAAAAAAAAAAAAAAAAAGCCAAACAACCCGCCACCTATACAAACACAAACATACTCAAAGCAATGCATTAGCCTGAACTCCAACAATTGAAAGGTGTCAGAGACTTTGTCCCCGATCACGGATTATTGGGGGGCAGAACAGGCAGGGTCTCAAGGTGGGAATGGCGTGGGTGAGCAGAGATTCCTAGAAAAAGGGGGAAAAGGGGAGCAGGTGCGAGGAAGACACGGGAATGGGAGTTAGGTGTAAGTCTTCCTGCTCTGCCTTTAGCAGAGGTTTATTTTATACACTTCAGGCAGGCAGAGCGATGACATTAGCATATGAAATGGGCTGAGATCACAATCACCTTTTTGCTAAGAATAGTCTGGGGTCCTTTTTTGACCTTCAGTTGAGATTATAACATTTTAAAAATCAATCTATCAAGTTTAAAAACAGATACATAGGGCCCTCTCTGGCGGCGCAGCGGGTTAAAGCACAGCACTGAGAAGCTAAAGCCACTTCTTTTTTTGTTCGATTCCCGCCTGCCCCGGAGGTGACCACATGGCGAGGCAGACCTCTTCTGACCCGCCCGCTGCTCCCCTCAGCAATGTACTTCGTCGATCTGCCTGTTCTGCTCCTCTCTCTGTCTCTGGTGAATCCTCTCACCCTCCACATCTCTGGCCTGTACCCCAGTTCCATATGAATAAATAAATAAATCTTTTAAAAAAAAGGTACATAGATTCACAAAGTTTAAGACTAATATTACTATATTTACCACAGTGAAGATTAACCAAAATAAAGTCCCTTAAACATTATCTATTACTTAAAGGCTTTCATTCTCATAGAGACATCTTAGGGGGTAAAGTGAGGGCAGGAAGAGGAAATTTCTCGTGAATCAAATTAAGGTAAGGTTCTTTGAAAAACTTGTTAGAAAGTTTAAGTGAGTTTTCTTGAAGTCTAGATGGTAGAAAACCTGATTAACTCTGCATAGACGACTTGGGTGAATTTCCATATCTAAAGACTAGATATTAGAAAGTTTGGGTGGTTATTTAGAAACTGAATAGAAGGCTAAGTGAGATAGAGTGATAAGATTTGGGTTTTCCTCAGTCTGGCAGGGAGAGAGACTTTGCAGTAACAGCCATTTGTTTTTATTAATCAGCCGGTTGTTTGATGACTTTTGACTTCAAGAGGAATTTCTCACCCTGGTGCAGTACTTGCTTGTCAGGGCCAGGTAGCGCCTTCTGAGGCTGAGCCAATCCAATGTAAGCTGAAGGTCACTCAGAATATTTTGATATTACGATTATACAAAAAAGGGAGGTCATAACATAAGTTAGCATGAAAAGTCTGATTTTTCAGAGCATTTCCCCTCCATCCGTACCATGTCTGTCGACAGAGGTTGCATAGCTTGTATCAGAAAGGAACCATAAAGAATGACCTATTTAGGTTTCTCACCCCAGGTCAGTGCTCTCTACAACATGCCTGTCCTCACATGCCTGGACCACCACAGGTGTTTCCTTAATGGTGTATTTGTTACAGGGCACCCCAATGTGAATTGGGTTGCCTGTCTGTGGGTCTTCACCCGTGAGCTTACGATTCAATCGTATTATGGACACACTCAAAAGGTTAAATAATGGATTTATTTATAAGGAGAAAGGAGGTAAAAGAATAACCCAGGGGAAAAGGGAGAGAAACACAGGTTAACTAGGATGTCCTACCAGTTCTGCTGATTTGGACTCCACCGGCACGCTGAAAACCGATTGAGCACCAAAGCGATCAGCTGCGAACCACCATGCCCAGAGCCCCCCAGAGCCCACATGTCCGGTTTTATCCCAGCCTGACTGCTCAGCTCCGCCCTCACGTCCCTGCGTGCTTCTTCTTGGTACTGATGGGATTTGGAGTTCCAGCATCTGGGGTAGGGGCAGAGTCCATGAAACCTGTACCTGTTACATATTGTCATCCACTCTTACTTCTTTCCTGTCTGTCCCTCATTCCACAGCAAGAATGGTTGTTCTGAAACACAAATTAGCTCCTGACAGTTCTGACATCTTTAGCTAATAATATAGAACTCTCTAGAAGTGCCCTTTTGTTTTATTTTCAAAATACTGTTTAAGGACGGTTAGCCAGCTCCAGGGTTGTCAGTATCATCAACACAGAACCCGGGGAAAGAAGCTAGAGAATCCTCAAGCAGGGCTTTCCTTCCCAAGCCTGATGTTGTCAGCTTTCTGTTCAGTGGTCACCTCCCTCTTCTCCTATGGACATCACCTTTTCCCTTGCCTTTCTGCCTGCAGGTTCACATGTCAGCTTTCACAGTCCTAGAACCTGTCTGTGCAGGTGCTCACAGTGGCATCAAGGCCTTTGAGAGGTGTCTCTCTAGTCCTAGGTGGGATGCGAACAGTTTTGTCTTCCAGAAATAGCCTAATCTGAAAGAAATCCCCTTTACTGTCTGATATGATAGCATCCAGAATCCTTTTAAATCCGACAAGATGAAGGTCTTACTGGCGCCATCTTTCCAAACACAGGCAACCTCCAAGTTCTGCTGGAATGTGCCTTCTAGTCCTAAAGTCAAAAAGATTTGCATTCAAATACACAGCCCTTCTCTGTGGCCTTGGGTTCTAGGAGGAGTTTATTTTGTTGACTTGGGGTGGCAGGTGGCCACACTGACCTTTGATTATCTTGGTTGTGAGTTTCGTGGTCCAGCCCTTTAGGTGGTAGAGGAAAAAAACTGTAAATTCCACAAGTACCTTCCATATCTTTGCACAGACATCACTTCCTCAGAGACTGTGTTTCACTGGCCCTGCCCTGCAGGCCAGCTGCAGCGCACACATTCATTCATTGCTTCCAAGTGTTTGGTGAGTTTTCTAGATGCAGTGGGAGCTGGCGGCGCTGGGCAGTGCCCTGTCTTGCCCGCCCCTCTCTCCAGGATCCACCACAGCAGACACATAATGATTACCCGAAGCCTGACAGCTTGCTATTTTGTTTCACAGGAACTGACAATCTACAGATAACTGTCACCCCCACCCCAGAGTCATTTCCTCATGGGAAATTGTCGCCGATTCCACCAACATGGCCTTTCTCAGAAGTCCAGTCTTCCTCCGCAGCGGGCAGAGTTGGGACTGTGCTGGGCCTGGCTCCTGACAACACGAGCTTGCCGCAGTCGGCCCGGACGCTCCCTCCCAAGGCGCACCGCCGGGCTAGGGCCCACGGTGACTTCTCTTCCCCACCTTCCCGAGGAAGTGGCCGTGGCACTTCCCTCGAGCCTTCTAAGGATTCCACTGAGTCCCTGGCCCCACCAAGAACTCAAGGGGGAGAAGAAGCAGCGGCCGTGTCAGGTTGGCCTCACAGCAGCATGACCCCACCCTTGTCCACTCTCCTTTCCGTGACCTCCTTGAGAGCAGTCCTCATATCCCAGCCGCTCAGGGTAGGGATGCCTTTCATTTCTAAACAACAGTCCCCAAGGTCAGACATTCTCCTGTTTCTCCCCCCATCTGCACCCTCTTCACTGACTCCCGACTCATCACCTCATTCCATCATCTTTTCTGAGCCAGCTGAACCACCCACTCAAGAGCCCTTATTTCCCCAAACAGCTCCAGTGGACTTCTCAAGCCAGAGCATAGCTCAGCCCCTGCACCCACTTGCTGAGGCCGTGAACCGCACACCATCCCCCAGAGCCTGGGGTTTAATAGGCACCCCTGCTCTAGGCTTTTCTGGATCCCCCACAAAGCAGGATTCTGAGCTCTCCTCCCCGGAGGATGCTCATTCAGCAGGTTCCCCCACGCCCAAGGCTTTGCAGTCTGGGACAGAACTGGCCCACGTGTCTCCCCCTCACTTAGCACCTGGGAGTCCCCTTCAGCTTCCAGGTAGAACCCCCTCAAGGCCATTGTTGGAAGTGACTTCAAGTCCTGCATCCACCCAGCCAGTGGAAGCTGAGGTGGCTGAAAGAGTGCATCATGGGGTGTCCTTGCCGGCTTTTAAGAGCGCGGTGACCCTTGAGGCTGAGCCTTCTCTTTTCCAGGCTGCAGAATCAGTGGCCATAGAAATGACCAGCAGAAAGCTAGCTCCTGCTAACCCACTGCATTTGTCAGCAGCTCCAGAGAATTCCGAAGGGCCTGCCCTTTCAGCAGAGCACACTTCTTTGGTACCTTCTTCTCTGCCTCTCACTACAGCTAGCTGGGGGCAAACCATCCTTTCTGGGGCGGTTCCTGGATCACCATCGAATGGCCTTGCAGCAGAGTGGCGCTCCATCCTGCCTTCCTTCCGGCCAACACAGAGCCCTGTCTTTCCACCCTCCAACACCCCAATGTCAACTCCTCAAGAAGAGGATAACGATAGACCCCCTCCGACCGCAGCTACAGACTTCCTCCTCTCACACAAATCTAACCTGATCTCCACACCCCAGACACTTCCCCTGCAGAAAGAGGATAGTGTGACAGCTGTTTCAAAGAAAAATGAAAAGGCAGAGGTGACCGTCACTCTCCAGACCCTTCCAACAAAAGAGATCCCAAGTCTTCCCGCCATCAATGGATTTGCCTCTGAATTCAGCATAGGGCATCTTTCACCAACTGGCATTAAAACACCAAGGGTAACCCTCCTCCCTTCCGCACTGCCTGTGACTTCCAGCCCCTCTGGAGGAACTGCCCAGACGGGCTCCCAGTTTCCCCCCTTTTCCAGCACCAAGTCAGAGACTTCTGCAGCTGCTCCAGAAACTTCTGAGTTGCCAGTTTCAGCTTCCAAACAGGTGCCAGCCTTTCCCTCCTCCACTGAGGTCTATGATTTCTCAACAATGGGACACAGGGAAAAGCCAGAAATCACAGATGTTTTCTGGAGTTCTTTTTTAGCAGAAACTGGATCCCTTTCCACAGAACCAATGGTATCTGGCTTGCTGCAGCAAACAAATTATGATGTAAATGGGGACACAATTAACTCCACAAGTTGGGACACTCATTCAGTTTCAACTACTCCTGCCCCTGATTTAACTTCAGCTGTCAGTACAATAAAAGCTCGGGATTCAGAAGATACCGCTGGACATTTAGCAACAACAGACAGCGTTAGCATTCAGGATCCAGCGCTTGATACAGGCATCCAACAGCTCATTCAACAGTCGGTTGCTACCGAAGTTGGAAACCATACAGACTTCTTGTCCATAAGCAGCCACGATCATTCCAGGGATTTCCAAGCAGGTGAGGTTGAAGATTACCCTTCCTTAAGTCAGTCTTCTGTGTCTCTGCCTCATCCAACACATCTACTTTCACCAGCCTCTCCAAGTCTAACATCCACTGCTAGCTTGCAGGAAATGTTTGCAGAGGGAAGGGATACAAGCTTCCCGATTCTCAGCGACATGCATCCATCTCCTGTGAGGAATGCTTCTACAACATTCCAGAGTGTTCTGAAATATCACTTGACTGCTGAACCGCCTTCTCTCTCAACCAGTGCCTTATTCAGGAACCCATCCAAAGTGCCGCTGGCTTCTCAGCGCCCCAAGAAATGGACAGGTGCAGCCATTAATGCAGGTAGCTTGTTTCCTGGTTCCCCCAAAAGAGGTGTGACTGCTTCTGTTGTCAAAGCATCTTCAAGCTCAACACAGACTCCCAGCTTTGCTCAGAAGGTGCAGGCATACCCTGTCAGGATGATGAATGAATTAGCAACCCAAACAGTCATGGCACTGATCCCCTGCCAACTTGATTTTTTGAAAGTGTTCAAAATTTACGTGACCTTATCACCCGCCCTAGCTTTGCTTTAAGTGGCAATCTTGTTATGGTTAATCGACTTAATGAACCTAAAGCTGTTTAGCCTAAATTGTAGAGCACGGAGATTTTTTTTTTAACCCCAGCAAACCCGTAATTTACATCTCTTCATCACAAGTGATGTGTGTGTGTGTTCCAGGTCATTGATGAGCTTTGTTTTTCCTCTTTTCCTAGTGAACTCCTCGGTGTCATCCAAGGGAGGACCCACGCCAGCAGCTGCCACATTGTTTCTGAAGAAATCAAGCCTGCCGGCGCTGTCAGCGGCCCTAGTGGCAAAGGGCACTGGTAGTGGTCCTGCGGCCATGGCCTCAGGATTAGTCAAGAGCGCTGCTCTAGCTAAAAATGTCTCAAACAGTGCAGCATCGGGCCCAAAGGTGACACCAGGAGCAGTCCACACAGCCTTCTCGTTCACGCCAACCTACATGTTTGCAAGAACATCGCACACCATGAGCACCCACACAGCCATGCAAGGGAACACGGGCACTGCCTCTGGCCTGTTGTCCACAACACACCTCCCCAGGAAGCCACAAGCCATGCACCCGGGCCTTCCAGACCCCACCAACCCAGACATGCCCAGGGTGTCCACCACACGCCCACTGACAATCACAGCCGCCTTGACCTCCATCACTGCGCCGGTAAGGGCCACCCGGCTGCCCCCTGTGCTGACAGGAAACACAAATGCTGCTCTTCCTGCTGTGTCAACTGCAGTGGTCACAACTGGAAAAATGGCGTCCAGCCTGGAGTGCCAGATGTCCACTAAGCTCCTGGTGAAGACAGGTAAGGGCCTGCCGTGCTGATTGTACTTGAAAGCAGCAAGCACATTCAGGGCTGAGATGTACTAGAATCAGCTTTGAGATCAGTGGTTCTCAACCTGGGGTCAGCTGTGCTCCTCCAGAAGACCTTTGCACAAAAATGGAGACATTTTTGGTGTCTACAGCTTAGGGGGGAGGGAATCTCTGCAGGCACCTAGCAGGACAGACGCCAGGACACCTGCTAACTGCCCTGCAGCTCACAGACAGTCTGACAGCAGGCTAACCCAACCCAGTGTCAGCAGTGCTGAGGTCAGAGCTTCTGCCCTCAAGTGAAGCGATTCCAGTCCTGGGGCCCACCCCAATGTCAGAGGGCCCTGGGGAACCAGCTTTGCCAGGAGGCTGAAAAAGCAAATGTGCACCACGTTTTTCTGGTAGAGCAAGTTCAGTGGTGTCTCACCTGAATGAATGATGATTCCTAAAGTACAGAATCTTGGAATGCTTCAGAATCCAGAAATTCTGTATTTTCTCAATTAGCAGATACTGAAAGGACAGCTGCAGGACACTTTTGCCATCTCTTGATATTAAAAGAGGAACCTTGGAAAAGTTGGGTAATTTTAATATTCACTGATTTTATTGGTTAGTTGGTTTATGACAAAGGAGCATTTGCATGGTTTTAAAGCACATCCCCCAGAAATGCTCATTAGTTACATAAAGAGAAGTTGTTGCCCAGTGGATCTTGTTTCAGATTTTCTTTGGATCGAGTTGTAGTTGGTATGCAGCATTATATTAGCTCCAGGATGATTTGATGATTGTATATACTGTGAACTGGTCACCGCACTGAGCCCACTTCATACCCAGTGCTATGCATACTTAATTTTTTTCCTCATGATACAACTTATTTAAAAACTCTCTTAGTAACTTCCAAATATCTAGTATCAGACTGCTAGCAAAGGTCACTGTTCTATACCTTATATCCCCAGAACTTATTGATAACTGGAAGTTTATACCTTTTAACCACCTTCACCCACTTCTCTCCTCTGGCAGCCCCAACATAGTCTATGTATTAAGTTTAGCTTGGTAGGGTGTTTTTGGTTTGTTCTTTAAGATTCTACCTGCAGGAGATCTCATGGTATTTGTCTTTCTCTGCCTGAGGGTGCTGTCTCTTTGGCTTCCACCACCCAGTTGCAGCAAAGCAGGCCTTGAAGACATCGGGTGCTTTTAATAGTGTGGTAGTGTTTGCTATAAAAAGCATTAGGCTTGTTATTTGAAAGAGCATGCCAATGTTGAATGCTCGCATCCCGCCTTCCTCTCGCCCCACAAAGAATTAAATGAAATTATATCTTGAGATATACCCCATTCTAAAACGGGTAATTGTGAAACTAGGCCTAGCAGAAAGTATAGTATCTCTTTCTATTTCTCAAGAAATTATACCATCTGGCTTTGCGCTCCCCTCCCCCCTCTCCTTCTAGATCTATGCCTCCTCCTCTGAGTGACAGGCAGCCCTAGTCACCTAGATGTGGAAAAATGGGACATTCTCCTTAATCCCCTTCACCCTAGGCACACCTAGTCAACCACCAAGCCCTTCCTGTTCCACCTCCTGCTGTCCACTTCCTTAGTTCACTGTCACCATGGCTCAGCTAAATTTCTACAGCAATCAAATTCATCTCTTTGTCTTTAGGAACCACCCCCACCTCCCCTCCCTGACCTCCCAATCTGTTCAGTCAAGGGAAAGTTCCAAAATGCAGACTGTTGCTTAAAACCCTTCACTTTGCATTGCCTTGAGGCCAAACCCATGTACATGGAAATAGTTCACTTCTCTCCTCTGTACCTTTGCACGTGGGCTTCTCTCTGCTAAAACTGGTGGGAAGTCTCCCCCTCCTTGTCCTCTATCACTCCCATTGTCCTTCAGGACTTCGCAGAACCATCAGTTCTTTGAGGAAACCATCTCTTGCCCCCAGCCCCCTTACCCTTCCTGGGGCCTCCAGTATCCTTGGCTTCCCCTCAAATAGCACTTGTCACATGCAGCTGCCTCCTCTCCATCCCAGGGAACTATCCCTGTCACCGTCCTCTTGTGTGGGGGAATGTGGAAGGCGCTTTCCTTCCTCAGGCTGGTTGCACTGGCTAGGTCTGTGCCCTAGCTCAGGGCCTGCATCTAAGCTGCTTTCCGGGAATGCTGCAGCTGGAATGTGCTTGCAGGCAGATCCGAGGGGCAGGCACTGCTCATCCAGACTGTCAAGGTGAGAGGCAGCGCTAGTCTCCTGGCCATGGATGCGCCACCCACACACTCACTTCCTTTGCCCTGGAGACGTGCAGGAGACTGGGACCACTTCTCCTTGGGACTTGTTGGGGGCCAGCAGAGCTGTTCCCCTCTCTCCGGGGGGTGGGGGGGGACAGCCACCCCTCTCTCTGGTTAGACCTGTGCTCAGCAGTGTTGCTCAGAACTTGCAGGAGGTGGTGTCTGCTGGGGTCAGGAGGGCTGGGTAACTAGCTGGGCACCTCCCCAATGACATGCTTCTGTTTTGCCCCACAGTTCTCTTTCTGACCCAAAGGAGAGGACATTTCGGTGACTCTTTGAAGTTCAGTGTAGCCAAAGGGCTCACGCAGGCTTTGCGGAAGGCTTTCCACCAGAATGACGTCTCGGCCCATGTAAGCCCCTTGCTTTCATGATCACACTAATGCAGGCATATCTTCCTTTTGGGTCCAGAATATGCTTTGATGGTTTTCTTCCTCCCTGAGAGCCATAAGCTCACTTGCCAGAAGGAGGATCTTTCTTCATTTTGGCAAATAGCTAATGTGTGGTGGCTGGAGAGAAAGGTCAAATTTTGAGATGATAAATTGAGTCTAATTGCCTTATGTCGAGATTTTTTTAGCACGGATATACTCTTTTAAATTGTCCGTTATCCCCTTGTTTGGGAATAGTATTTAATGTTGTTAATTTAATTCTCTAGAAACCATCATTGCTTTTTCCTGTATCTTCCTCAGCCCTGTAAATAGCTAGTGATTTATTTCTGGACATTTAAAAATTATTCTGACTCGTAAATAAAGTCCAGCTTTGCTTAAATTGCTAAGAACAGACGGGGAAGTAAACATTTTTCTCCTCCAAACACTTTTATGCCAAGTGCTGTTTAACAACTGCTAGCTGATTCTGATGGCATGTCCCAGTGATAGAGGTCTGCTTTCTCCGCCTTTGGTTTGATTCCAAGTTTTAAAGCTGTAAACAGGATTGGCAGGCAGTAGACAACCCTTTGCACCACTTTTTCCTTTGACGTTTTGTTCTCAGCTGCACTGGGCTTACTGCCCCTTCCCCAGCACACCACAGACTGGAAATAAGGTTTGGTACATCGTTGATTGGTCATAATCAAACTCTGTTATCTAATCCAAAAAAAAAAGAATTTCACAAGCGACATCTGGGACCAGTGCTTTCTGCACCAGAAACTTTATTTGAAAGCTGAAAATGTGAATGTTTCCTTTTGGTTACTAGGTACAGTTTCCACTAAATTTAACCATTTGCAAACTGCCTTCAGTTTGGCCTTTTCTGCCTATCCTTAGAGACTGCTGTGCCAATTCATATACATTAGTTGCTTTGAAATCTACTTATTTAAAAAAAAAACCTTAATACATTTCTTTTCAAAGATGTTTTGATATTACCGCCCTCAATGAAAGTCAAGAGTCTTTGCCACAGATAGAAAGTAATCATATTATGAAAATAACTTGTTAAATTCAAGCTGGAGAGTATTACCTTTGTTTCAAAATATGATTAGCAAGGATTAGAGGTTTCAAAAGTAAATAATCCTCAAGCTGAGCCTTGCTCCTTAAGTAATCAGGGGGATTGATGGGGAAGTCACTTCCTCATCCGATGGTTTGGTGCTTTTTAGTGCTGTGTTAGGAACAACCAGAAATATCTCTTGTCCTACTTAAAGAAAATGGTCTCAAACCCCACCTTTAGGGAACAAAGTTGTGAGGATCCTTTGGAGGGTCCCGAGGCACAGCCAGCCTGTTGTAAAACCTGTTGTCTTGGTTTTTTTGGCAAATAGGCATGACACTAGTGATGGCCGTGCAAGAAGAATAAGAGAGAAAAGCACCAATAATGGGTATTTAAAGCACCTGAACCATTAATATGCAACACCAAGAAAGCAAAACAAAAGAATAAAATCTAAAGTCTCAAGATCATTAGTTGGATCAGAAGGAGCTCAGATCATCAGCTGTAAGAGAGAATCTTAGGGCTCACTGGCAAGAGAGACGCTTCATGGCCCTTCCCCATCTTGATCTTGGACCAAGTTAGAAGCCAAGAGTAGAGTCAGGTCTGAATGATTCTTCTCTCGGCTTCTAAAGAGAGGAATTCACCTAATTTCCTGAGTGACTCTTGTTCTGAAGGTGTCCTTAGTTTATCATTTCTTTCTGTTAGTGTTCACAAATGATGAGAAATATAATAAAGCTGTTTCCCCGAGGAATCCATTTCCTGGAAATCTCCTGTCCGCCTTCTTGGTTGATAACTAGTGTTCACAGGGTTAAATGGAGGCACTTAAAGCATAAAAAACCAAAAACCAAGAAATAAAACCTACAGATTTAATTCTATTCCATTTAGGTTTGGTATAAGTTTTGATGTATTCTGATAGTTTGAAACTTTCCAATCTATGCATGCTTTATATGATTGTTATGTGTGTGTTGAATGAGAGCTTCCAATCCCCTCCCCCCAAATCTAAATAACAGTTGTAGTCCTGACAAACACTGAGAATAACTTTAAGTACCGTGGAAATAAGCACTAAGTTCTGTGGGTTTATTTGTTTTGTAGGTGGACATTCTGGAACATTCTCATAATGTCACAGTTGGGTATTACGCTACCAGAGGGAGGCTGGTGTATTTGCCTGCCGTGGTGACCGAAATGCTGGCTGTTTATGGGGTCAGCAACGTCACTGCAGATCTGAAGCAACATACCCCAAACTTGCAGTCTGTGGCAGTCCTAGCCTCCTCCTGGAATCCCCAGCCTGCTAGCTCCTTCCAGCTGAAAACAGGCAAGTCACTTAGACTGGGAGGGTGAGTTGGAGAGGGGGGAGGGATCGAAATAGGGGAGGAAAGAGCACAAGGTACTATGGTGATGGTTCACCGGTGTCTTGACAGTAGTGATTTTATGGGGACTATACCTGAGTGGCGCATGAACAACGATGTAAAAAAAAAAAGTGTTCCTATTCTCAGACAGTAGCAAGAGAATACCTGTTTAAAAATCCCATTGCCAAAGTGGTGGAGGCTATGGGTGGTGGTGGGAGAGCAATGATGACCACACTAAGGAGAGAAACATGTCTGATTTAAATGTTAACAAAGATGTAAAACAATAGTACTTCATTAATAAAACTAAGATTGCCATTGCTCTCTATTCTGGCATTTCCTAAGTCCCTGTGTGCTTTCCGCAAAGGGCTTTGCTAATCACATATTCAGGGTCCCTACACATCAGTCTATACTTCCCAACCCGGGAGTTATTAGAAACCTTCCTCCAATAGGAGCCTTTCTTCCCAACTTATATAATTAGTACTTAGGAGTACCAAGCACTGCATTTTTTATGTTTTTTTCTCTTACATTGAACACTGATAAGAGTTGAAGTGCCATACAATCTGTGCTTTGGACCAGTGTGTTCTAGATGCTTCTGGATCAGAATCTCCAGACTCAGGCCTCAGAATCTTTCTTTCAGTCAAGCTCCCTGGTGATTTCTGCTGTTGTGGTTTGTAAACCATGAGAGCAGAGAAACCATTGAAATTGAAAGATTATCAACTTAGTAAGTGAGTGAATTGATTATTCCTCCCCTCCAAAGAAATAGGAGGCCTGATTTCCTGTAGGATATTTTTTGTGTAGGATTTTTTTTTTTTTTGTCTATCCTAGAGCAGATGTCTACATGCTCCATTCAAACAAAATCACAAAACCCTTTGCACGGGAGGGAATCTCTGGTGCGATAATGCATTTAATTTTTCTGTTATTAACCATGTTAAGAGCCACTTTCAAAACTACAGCCAACCGTGTCTGTCTTTATTTGCCTAATTTCTCTGATGTAAAATCATGCTGTGTTACATCGTGCCTGCAGTAAGTACAAGGGACTAAGATGCAGAACTGTGGTGAGCACTGATTTCTGACTCTCATTGCAGTGCTGCAGTTTGTGAGCCAATCCGACAACATACAGTCCTGCAAGTTTGCTCAGACGATGGAGCAGCGGCTACAGAAGGCCTTCCAGGATGCTGAGGGGAAAGTCCTGAATACCAGAAGCAACCTGACGATTCAGGTAAGCAGAAGGGCACTTCATCTATGTGATCGGCGGAGACCAAGCCCGCTATACATGCTGGCAAGACTCATGGTCCCCCATGTCAAAGTCACTTGGTGTAAATGTACCTTTGTCCTTTGGGTACATGGTAGAGACCTGAGAAGGTGTCACTCTGGGCCCACTGAGTCCAGTCTGGCCCCAGATGATGAGGAGGACTGGGGTGTTGCCCTGACAGGAGGGTGCCATGTTGCTATGTACCTGCTGTGATTTAGATTTACATTTGCTTTCCTGTGTGACACTTCCTCAGATCTGCCCGATACTTCGATTGATTTTAAAAGCAGAGGTAGGTATACTATAGAAGAGATGCCAAATGTCTATGTACAATGAATCCATTCTAAATAGCTATCACATCAAGATTTGCCTCATCTGTGATTTGCACTGAGTTATTTTTCAGACAGTCACATGAGCAATCGTCTTAATTTAAACACATTTTGTATTTAGGGCTTACGATGTGCCAGAAACTGTGCGAAGGCTTTACCAATGTTTGGGTACATAGTACTCAAGTCAGCCTTCTGAAGTATTATTATCCCCATTTCACAGAAAAGGGAACTCAGATAGAGCCTGAGAAATTTCCAGAAAGTCACAAGGTTGGTAAAGAATGGCATAAAGAATAGAATCAAAGCCCATACACAGTCCTACCCACCATGCATGTCTGTATCAGTGCAGTGTGAAAGTGGGATTCTTGATGAAATTTTTGGCAGACACATGAGTTCTTTCCCAGGCAACTCCTACTCCTGTTTTACTGTGTGTTGAGTTTATGTTAGATATGCTTCCAAAGGCCTTTCTCAGACCCACCCTGTGCAGTGATACAGATAACATCTCACTAGTGCCAGACTGCTGGATGTCCATCAAGCCCCCCAGCTTTCTCCAACTGCACTACCCAGCGATTCTGTTTTTAACTAAACTAAATCTTTTGCAGTTAAATCCAGTGGTTTTGAATTTGACATTTAATATCAGTGAATTACCAGCAAAGCCAACATATGAAATAGAAAGCATATAATTTGATTATGATGCAGCAACTTCCCTTTTCTAGAGTCATCCTAAGTGTACATGGAAGTATCTCATTATAACTTGGTTTATATTAGACTAAGATCTAAAAAAAGTGTTGCAAAAAAAAAAAAGTGTTGCAGATGTAAGATTTATGTAAGGAGTATGACTCAGCTCTTTTATGGGAGATATTTTTCTTACTGGATTTGTGACTGTCAGAGCTGGATGAGTCTAGTGTGGCAGCAGAGAATACTCTAATTGTATTCTAGAAGCACAGACTTTAAGAGCGCCTGCTATTCAGCATGGGTAGAGACGCGAAGATAAATAAACTGTGGTTAGCCTTAAGAAGCCTGTCCTATGGTGTGGTAAAATAGTCATGAGCCATGAGATGAAATTTATGAAAGCAAGTAACATCTTCCTTGGAAATGACTGCAAATGGTAATTTGAAATTGCATCTAAATAGAGTTTAGATTCATTAGCACCTGTTGAAGTGAATAATGAGGTGAATTGTTTTTATTAACCTTGTTTCACTTTTTGACTTGGCTGACAGGAAGCCAGAGCAAAGTTGTTACCCAGATTTAGTAACACTCTAGACACACATTTTTCTGGAATCTGGTTTTATAATTAATAACTTGCCATTTTAATGCAGATAATATAATTGCGGGGCACAAATGTGACATTGTTTATATAAGGTTTTACTAGGATATCATTGATATCGGGGCTAGATTACAGTAGACTTACTTAGCACATTTTTGATGGCCGGTGATAGAATCCAAGCACCCAAGGCTTAACCAAAAAGAGGTAGTGATTGGTTTATGTAACTGAAAGGTTTATTGCTTATTTTACTTCAGTACAATTGGATCCAGGTGCTTACAGGATTTCTTCATGAACTCTTCTTGACTACTCCTTCTTTCCTACATCCTTCCCAAGGTCCCTTTGGCTGACTTCAGAGGGCAAAGGAGCCAACTGAGAGCCCTGAGCAGGATGAGTTGGGGGTAGGGAATGGATCTGGAGGAGAAAGGGGTAGACACCAGCACAGAACCCAACAGAGGCGGCCTCCCAAAATTGAAGGACTGAATCTATTTATTCACATCTCACCTGTGGGATATTTTTGCCTGTGTGTTGATTCCAAAAACTTAATTTTCCAGTAACTAAAAAGCTGACTTAAACAAAATGCTAGAAGAATGTCACATCATCTCATAGTAATATTTACATATCCTATGTTGAATTAATGGGCCACAAGGAAATTTAAGAGATCTCCAAAGAAACTGTATTTCTGAATTCCTTGCATAATCAGGTTCTGGTACTCTGTTCATTACTAGATTAGTGATCAAATATGTACCTCCTCTGTCTTTTCAACTTAAACATTCCCTGAGTTTAACTGCAGTTAAGCCCTCTGTAAATTTAATATTTCTCTGTTCTTTGTATTTTTAGAGCTATAAAAGTAACCTAGAAGACAATTGAACCCCCGGAAAAGAGACACACACTAGTGGCTAAAATCTACAACCAGAGTGGGTTTGCATCCTGGCTCTATTACTTATACCTTGGGCCTTGATTATTCTGGGCCTCAGTTTCCTCATTTGCAAATGAGATCACCTCATAGGGCTGTGGTCAGGATGAAATGAGATAATGTCAGTGCCCAGCACATAGCAGCTGGTAAATGGTGACTATTGTTATTCTTGTCTCTTCCTTGCTCTTTCTCCACCTCCCTTTCATTCCTATCTTCAACTTCTGCTTAAACTTCTCCCACAGCCTCCACGAAACAGACCCTCATCTTATTTGGCATGTCTCCCTCCCCTTTCCTCCTGTGTCAATCCAGATTGTGGCTACGTCCAACGCCTCCCAGACAGTCACCTTGGTGTACGTGGTGGGCAATCAGAGCTCTTTCCTCAACGGCACGGTCGCCAGCAGCCTTCTCCGCCAGCTCTCGGCCGAGCTGGTGGGTTTCTACCTCACCTACCCTCCACTCACCATCGCTGAACGTGAGTATGAGAATGTCACATGGAGCTTCTGTCATTTTTCCCAGAGGCCTTTCACCATTTAGCAAACACAGCTATCATGACAGGCTGCATACTAATTCTATTGTCATGTAACTACCACCAAGATAAGTGAGTTTGATTGCATGTTGAAAAAAAAGCACTGTGGCCTCACTTTACCCTTCAGTTACCGCTTGTGTCATTTAATCCTCTCAATCACCCTATCAGTTGGGTGCAAAAATAGTGCTGTTTTGCAGAGGAGAAAACTAAAGCACTAAGAGATTTAATAAGATGCCTATTTGAACATACCTGTGAGACCGGGAACCTGGAATTTGAAGCCAAGCGATCTACCTTCTGAGTTTGCAATAACTGCCTGGCAGGGCACTTGTCCTCCCAGCAATCTGGTTGCTATGGTTTCCCATGCTTCTGCCATCAGCAGGTGCTCCCAGGCTTCGGACCTTGCACTGCCGACAGTGATCATAATGCAACTCACTTGTGATCAGCATCGTGACTTCCCTTGCTGAAGTCCCCATAGTCTGTGGCCTCATCTTCCTCTAATGCTTCAGTTACATAATGCTCATTGCAATGCAGCAGGCATAGACTTTGAAGACGATGCAGCCTACATTTTGTACCCAAATACTTACTTGGTGGCCAAAGGGGACATAAAGATTTGTGGTCTAAAATTTAATCATTGCTACATTTCTCAAGGTCACTGGGCAAGTTTTTTAAAAAAGCATATTAGCAAAATTATTTCTGTTTCCTTCTGTGGTCGCTTTTGATACAAACCAATGAGATAATGTGTGTGTGTGTGGGTGTGTGTACTTATTTAACATATAGTAGTCATTCTGAATTTTTTTTTGCAAATAAATAGCCAGCTTTTGTGAATTTCCATAAAGGAAAGATGACTTAGGATTGGATAGAAAGGTGTCATAAAGAATGCTTTATGTCATATGACAGCACGTGCATACCCACTATGTACCAGGCACTGTGCTAAGCCTTTTTCTTAGATTAACTCTGATGTCTACCACACTTGCAAAGAAATAAGACCATTTGTTACAAGTAGCATTTGATACTAAACCCAGTGCTTGATACTGGACAATCCATTTAAGAGATAATCATTCCTAAAAATGTTAGTGATGGCTGGATAGTTTCTAAAGGGGAAGCTATATTGCTAAGATAGTTTCTAGCTGTCAGTCTAGATCATGAAGATGTTCCACTTAAGATTTTGATGCAAAATCCAAAAGAAGCCCATAAACCTTAGAAAACTCTACATTTGCAACTTAGCTCTTTGCTGAGTGAGTTGTCTGTGTCATTTTGGACTGTGTGTCCCAGAGTTCCCAAGAGTGATAGAGCAGGATTTAGCAGCCCACTTCTTTATTGCCTGTATTCATTTCCCTGAACGGCATTTACATATGAAACCCATGTAAGTAATTTGGTGTGCTTTTGGTTTATTGCAGCGCTGGAATATCCCAACCTTGATATATCAGAAACAACCAGAGACTATTGGGTCATTACAGGTAACCTCTTTTAACATTTCCCCTTTGACTCTATCAGGTTGAGAGGTTTTTTGAAATTGCATGCTTGGCATCTTTTCGTTGGTCTGCATTCTAAGGTCAAGGAGTTATTTCCACAGGATAGAAGTGGGTGGAGTAAATTGAGATGAGAACAGGCATCACAATGAAAATGACTCATAAATAGTTCAAAACAGGCATCTTGGGGGTCCCACCCCGTAGCTTCCTCTCTGCAAAAGGAGGACCAGTTAGCAGGAGGTAACAGTGTTAACCTGTGCACACCCAGGGCCTATTCCTGTGGACGCTCATTTGTCTGAAGATGGTAGGCCTTTCTGCACCGTCCTGCAAAATCCAAGTGAAAGTCAGAGGAATGCCAGGCGTGCACTTTTTTTCCCTCCAGCCTGGCAGGAGGCCCACACCCACACTAGCCCTGGCAGAGTCCAGGCGTGTCCTGACAGTGAGGGCGGATGGAAGTAGAAGCCTGTTTTGGTGGCATTTTCTTTTTTTTTTTTCCCTTGACATTTCTTAGCTGAGCTTTGTGAACAGCAAAAGAAAAGAAAATTTCTTGTTTGTGTTTTTCAAAAGCCAGACAGTAGCTCTGAAAATTAGAGAAGCGGAGTAGGAACACAGAGGGGACAGATATTTGAAGGAGGAAAAGTGACCAGTCCAGACATGAAGGGGAGGGACAGGATGGCACCAGGAGGGCACTGGTCTCCTGGGGCTGCTCTAGCCAAGGACCACAGACCAGGTGGCTGACACAACCAGGACTTGTTTCCTTGCAGGCTGGAAGGCTGCTGTCAGTGTGTTGGAAGAACTGGTTTCTTCTGAGAGAGGCCTCTGCCATCTGCCTCTGTGCCTACTTGGTCCTCCCTGAGTGTGTCTGTGTCCTGATTTCCTCTTGGGACACCAGTCAGATGGGACTAGGGCCATCTTCATGAGCTCATTTGACTTTAGCCATCACTTTAATGGCCTTGTCTCTAAATACAGACACATTCTGAGGTACTGGGGGTTAGGGTATCAGCACGTGAATTTTGGGGCACAAAGTTTTGCCTGTAATAAGGAGGGAAGAAGATCCTGCAAGTCTTGGCAGATGTGGCTGTACAAGCAGGCCCGTCTTAAACCTCCCTTCCTCCCTTGCCTGTCTCCTCCCTGCCCCTCCCTCCCAGCCCAAGCAGTCAATGGGCTTTTCCCTAAAATACCAGCTCAAGAGCACACATTCCCCTGCTGGATAAAGCCCGCTGGAGGACTTGCCTCAACTGCAGAAAATTGCATTTCTTTCTCCCCTGCAGAGGCGTGGATATGCAGAGATTATTTTACATGCAAAGAAGGCAAACTAAAGAAATGTGTTTAAAGAGTAAAAAAGAGAAAACTATCAGAGTTGATGCCCAAGAGAGAGACAAACGCTTACCCAGCGACATATTTTTGCAGCCAGTAGGTTATGTAACCTTGACAAAAACCACGCTTCTTCTGCAAGGAACACTGCTTTTTAAACTTGCAACTCTTCCCAGCCCTTCTCTAACTTGCAGATTTACATTAAATGGGGGCACGGACATCCTTGGCCTCTCCTGCCCCACTCACGCTCACGGTACCTTGCCTTTTGGTGGCATAACCTGAATGAAGCACTCCACCTGGGGTCTTGTTTTCAGGGTTCCCTGGGGGTATAAGCCTCTGTCCACTCATCTGCATAATCCCCTTTCATTCATTGCTGTGATGGCTGTTGGTCATCAGAATGAGCAGTGGCTTCTTTTTTTTTTTAAGATTTATTTATTTATTCATACAGAACTGGGGTACAGGCCAGAGGCTCAGGGGCGGTGAGAGGCTTCACCAGAGACAGAGTGGGGAGCAGAACAGGCAGATCGACGAAGTACACTGCTCAGGGGAGCAGCGGGCGGGTCAGGAGAGGTATGCCACGCCATGTGGTCACCTCCGGGTCAGGCGGCAGGCGGGAATCGAACTCATGGGGAGGCGGCTTTAGATTCTCAGTGCTGTGCTTTAACCCGCTGCGCCACCAGGGAGGGCCAGAGCAGTGGCTTCTTACACTGTCCCCTTGGCTGTTTGATCAGTTGATCAGTGCTATATTAGAGCATGCAGCTGAGGGGCACCCATGGACCCCAAACTGTAAAGGGGTGCATGCTCTAAAAGGGCTAGTGTTAGCCATGTGCCGCGCCAAGGCAAAGGAAGCACACTCTTAGTGTGAAAGGTCTTTAATAGAATCAATGAAACTAGAGAGAGGAGACAAGAAAGGATGTTAGTTCCCACTCAAACTCTCCAGATTCCCTATCCCCTTTGTGGGAATGTCCAGCTTAGCAGGGTCAACCCGAAGCAGTGTGCTGAGGCTTGAAAACTTGCCACAAGTCTAAGGTACCTTTCGGCAGGAGCCACACGGAAGGGATTAAGCAGGTCCCAAAGAAGTGGGATTGAAGGAGAGATCCAGAATTCAAAATATGCCAGGTAATGCACCGTGAAGTTAGGACAGCGGCTGCCATTGTCTGCCAAGGACCAGGAGCTGCCTCCCCATGTTTCTCACCCACGTGTCAGTTACATCTCCCATGTGTCTCTACACGTGTCTCCCCCAAATCTCCTTCCCAGCAGTGCCAAGGGGCAGGTCAGGCTACAGAAGCAAGAGAGCGCATGCGTTCACATGTCAGTGACACACCAGGCTTGCTGCACCCCTGGTTCCCAGCGACCTCCCGTTCAGCAGGTCAGATTCATGGTGTGCTAGGATTGTAGCTCTGGGCTCCCAAGACTCATGGAGGGGGAGCCCACAGAAATCTCAGGGGGTGGAGTTTGCATAGGCCCTCATTCACGCACTCAGGGTTTGCTCCTTGCACCTGGGGTCTGGCACCAGGTTTCTGCATGACTCTCCTGTCTTGCCTTTGGCTCTCAACCACCGAATAATCCTGTGGGTAGTCCCCACCAGCCTTTGACCTTTATTTGCAGTCGGGGTAGGCGATCAGGAGCTGAGAGATGCAGATAGTTATGCTGAGCTTGTTCAAACCCACAGTCCCCTGAGGAAGCACCCTGCTCTTTGCACCCAGACAGCCATCACAGGAGCTCTCTCTCCTGCTCATCACTGCCAGCCTAGAGCAGTTGGAACAGCTTCCTTTCTGTAATTTGGATTATAAAAACCTGATTTCATGTCAACTAACCTTTTATGAAGGTAGCTTCTTACTGGACATGTCTCCCATCCCAGAGTGTGGTCCCTGTTTGGTTGAAATCAGGGTGAACCCTGCACATCTCTTTACAGAGAACCCAGGGCCCAGCCCACTGGCCTTGGATGCTACAGTCAGACTTGTGTATATGAGACAGGAGAGGGTGTGCTGCCTGTCAGCAGTGAGAGCCTGTGTTAGGTTTGCCCATGTGTCTAATGTCACCCACCAGAGTCACCATGTGCCCACCCAGTGGTCTCAGCATTTCTTCTGGTGTTAGCTCTACTGTTTACCACCCTACTGGGGCCTTGAGCAAGTCATGCAGGCCCTCTGGGCGTCATGCTCTCATCTTTGGAATGAGAAGATAGCTGCATATTTAAAGTTCTCTCTGCTCTGCTTGTATTCCTGGGATTCACCCAGGAAGAAAGTCATTCAGCTTGAACACAGAAGACTGAACCAGACCTGAGCCTTGGAATTTTAGAGCCCAACAGAGCTGCACATAGAGAAGGAATAAGTGATGAAATCCTCTGAGTCTCTGGACAGAGCTTCTTTGAGCACAACTGGGACTTTTCCACCTCCTCTAAGCTGAGTCAGAAGGGCTGATGGGGCCACCCAGGACCCGGGCTGATGAGCCAAGGCGCTGTGTCTCCCTGGGCACCCATGCCAGGGTCCAAGCCCCCCTGCTGCTCTGTGTCACCGTGAGACACTCCCTCCCGCGTGGGTGGAGAGGGCCAGGAGCCAGAGGGTGGCCTGTCACCCTGCTCCAGGGGTGAGGGGGAGGGGCCACCATCCTGGAACACATTGCTGTGGTTCCCACTTTATTTTTTCCTTTGGTGAGGGTGTGTCTAGCAAAGGAAGAGGCCCATGTAAACAAAAGCTGCAGCCTCCACTTAGGGGCCTCCTCCCCAGTGCCTTAGAGTACCAGCCTTGAAGCACTGTTCTGCATAATGACAAGTCAGGAGTAGGTGATGACCCCATGTTTTCAGATGAAGCAGGGCCCAGAGGGACTCCAAGACTTGCCTAAAGACGCTCAGTACAGGGTCCCAGGATTCACATCCAGCTCCTGACTCCAACCTCCAGCTTTTCGCCAGCTGCTTTCTTTGCAAGCAGAGGTGATGCATCTCAGCCTCCCGAACTCCATGGAGGCTTTTTCTCTATCAATTTTACAAATTGTGGTTCAATACCCATAACATAAAAGTTGCCACTTTCAGGCCCTCCCTGGTGGCGCAGCGGGTTAAAGCACTGCACAAAGAAGCTTAAGCCACTTCTGCATGAGTTCGAATCCCACCTGCCCCAGAGGAGATCCACATGGCCTGGCAGACCTCTCCTGACCCGCCCGCTGCTCCCTTCAGCAGTGTACTTCGTCGGTCTGCCTGTTCTGCTCCCCACTCTGTCTCTGGTGAAGCCTCTCACCCTCCGCATCTCTGGCCTGTATCCCAGTTCTGTACGAATAAATAAATAAATCTTTAAAAAACAAAAAAAAAAACAGTTGCCACTTTCACCATTTTTAAGTGTATGAGACAGCAGCCTGAAGGTCATTCACAGGGTTGTACAACCGTCCCTGCTGCCTATTCTGGGACCTTTCACCACTCGGAGGCTTCTTGCCTCGTTCCCTTTCTTTGATGCTGGCCCTTGAATCATCTCACGATGACACCCCACCCCTTAACTGTCCGTGTGTCCCTCTCACTCTTGTCCAGGGATCGGGAGAGACCAACTTAAAAGTGACCCTTCAGTCGCTGGTTCTGTCTTTCTTCTAGAGGGACATCTTTGAGCTAGCAGGATCACGGCTCTCCTGTCTGGGGGCAGGAGGTTGGCTGGCCCCTCTTCAGTGTGATGCTGTCAAGGGTGCGCCCGGGGCCTCTCTGACCTGCTTCAGTGGGAACAGTGTGTGAGTGCTTGTCTTCTTTGCGGGGCTGACAGATGAACTGAGAGCCCCCATAAGGGCCCTAGAACGAGAGATGCTTTATGCCTACCAAGGGGATTATTTGGCATTTATGGTTTAAAAGAAGGAATTTCTCAGGCAGAGTTGTGGGTTTTACTTCTGCCTCGTGCTGGTTAACACCATTCTCTGTATATTGTCGTCATTGGCTTGATCTGGCCCCGTAGGGAATGTGATGGTAACACCTGTGGATTTTTTTGGATTTTTTGTGGTCCATGGAAGGGCAGTGATACAGCAGACTCTGTTAAATGGAAGCTCGTATTACGTGGCCCAAGCTACGTAAGCATCAGTCTTTACGAAGATGAAAATTGTAGCCTTTTTGATTTTAGTTTGGGGGCAGTGTTTGTGTGTTTGGGGTAAAGTGTGCTCCCAAAGGACTTGGAGGAAGGACTGGAATTTTGGGGTAGACAGAAAAAGGTCATCGTCCCTACAGTCAGTGACCACACAGTTCTAGGATGACTTAGTTATTGAAATCCCCTTTCTCCTTCATTCTTTTCTCTCCACTCTTCCTTTTTAAATTATTTTGAGACAGTGGAAAAAAAACACATAAACTGCATTTTTCCTAAATGGTTTCTACCTTGATGTCAAGGTTAAAAAATAGATTTTAAAAAATGCTTTAGGGCCCTCCCTGGTGGTGCAGCAGGTTAAAGCACAGCACTGAGAAGCTAAAGCCACTTCCGCATGAGTTTGATTCCCGCCTGCCCCAGAGGAGACCACATGGCATGGCAGACCTCTCCTGACCCGCCCACTGCTCCCCTCAGCAGTGTACTTCGTAGATCTATCTGCCTGTTCTGCTCCCCGCTCTGTCTCTGGTGAAGCCTCTCGCTGCCCCTGCACCTCTGGCCTGTACCCCAGTTCTGTATGCATAAATAATTAAATCTTTTTTAAAAAATGCTTTAGGATCAAGATTCAGCATCAAATCTCTGATTACTATGACATTAAGGTGAATTACCAGACTTGCAATGAATGTTTAGAAGAAAGGAGAACAAGAAAAATTTCAATGACTTTTGGATGATTCTGTTGAATTTTCATTTCTTTCTATCCTTTTGATTTACTTCAGAGATATCTTTTAAAAAGAGTGCTGGGTAGATTTGATAATGTTTTCTGGCCTGGGCCCCACCACATGAATGCCTCAGCTGTTGTCTCTAGAGGCTCATGGTGTAGCTGGAACACAGCAATGGAGAGGGAGGGGTGAGGAGGATTTCACTCCATTTACCTTCCCTGGACCAGGTACTGTGCTAAGCTGCTTCATCCATCTGCCTCTTTTCAGCCTTAGAGCCCCTTAGCAATATGTTCCCTGTGATGTAGACCTTATTGTCTTGCTATAGAAAAGCACTGGGATGCAAAGACAATCAGTTTGCTAAAAACCCCACAGCCCTGCGTGCGGGTCCCCTCTTTCTATTCCACTGCCCTGCTCTCATGGGAGCGCACCCGGGGGGCTCTGACTATCTTTTTTTCTTTCTTTCTTTCATTATTTAATTAGATCCTCTGCAGGAAATGTAGAACACCAATTTGTGAGGGTAAATTCCATCTGCAAGAGCAAACACAGAGCCGAGCTAGCTCAGGGACTGGGGGGCAGCTCTGATTTTTGGCAGACTTTGCGAGTCCACATCTTTCTGATCAGCCTTGCACTGCTGTGTCATCTCGCGTGTCTCCTGTGTGGGGAAGATCTCACCTCCCTGGTGTCGTGGCTGACGCAGCGCCTTCTTGAAGTCAGCGTCAGTGAGGTGTTTTGGGAGCTTCGTACCACTGATTCTTGTGTTGGTGGAGGTGGCGATGACACATTTCTGGGGTGTCCTACATGGAGGAGCTCCACTGAGGGACAGAGGTCCAGTCCCAAGTAGCACTGCCCAGCTGCTCCAAGACAGCCACACTCCCACCTCTGTGACACCCTATTAGGAAGGTCAAGGTTGTCCCCGGAATGATGTCGGCTCATAGTTTTCTCACAAGCTAACAGAACGGGGTTTTGCTGGGGCTCAGGAGGACAGTCACTAGGATAATACACAGACATCCTGTGAGGTTTAGCCACTTGGGTACCGCCATTCTTTCAGCACCAGCTGGATTTGTGACATTTTTCTTTTTAAACCTGGATTTAGTTGCTGAGAACTTCCTCTTTTATGTGGCCTTTCAGGAATATCTTCCCATTCCTCTGAGAAGGACAGGGTTTCCACTACAGTAGGGCTTCCCCTTCTTATGGGTTTGGGAGAGGCCTTCTTAACCTCGCCTCCAGCATCATCCTCTTGGCTTCTCAGCTTTTGTGACATGGGAAAGACTTGGGTGTCATTGGAGGTGGGTTCCCAAAGGACCCCACAGAGTGGGGAGAGACCAGGACCCTGAACAGGGCAGCTTGCCCAGGTCTGAGGACTGAGCTTAGATTCCTCAGCAAAGTTGCTGAGAAGGAAAACTAAAATGGGCAGCCCAAAGCCACAGCTTCTGAGTGGGTACCTGCAAAAACCCATGAGCCAAACCTGCAGGTGTGCTGTGTTTTCTTGTGAGCTAACCATGTAAAAGGGGGTTTGATTTGACCCCACATTGCTAGACCGTCTGACTCAGGGCGGACAGTCCAGGCTGTGGAGTTATACTGGTTTGGGCTTGAACCCTGCTTTTGCACTTGCTAGCTATGATCTTAAACAAATCTCTGAAACACTTTAGCATCTGTCACGTATGGCGGGTGACTCCCCACTCTGGGGCTGCTGTGAGGGTAAAGTGGGGTAAGGCTGGCCAACCCTCATGGGTCCAGGGGCTCAGGGTGAGGCTGGCGGAAGTGGTGGACACTGCATCTCCAGATCTCCCATGCAACTGGCATCCTCTGAGCAGCCCCTCTGCTTTGTGCTCACAGTGTTGCAGGGCGTGGACAACTCGCTGGTGGGCTTGCACAACCAGAGCTTTGCCCGGGTCATGGAGCAGCGTCTGGCCCAGCTCTTCATGATGTCCCAGCAACAAGGCCGGCGGTTTAAGCGGGCCACCACCCTGGGAAGCTACACTGTGCAGGTAGGTGTGTACGAAACCCCTGGGATCTTCTAATCAGTGTGGGGTCAGTGCTTCCTGAGACTTGGTCACACTGAGCAGAGAGCCACAGCCATGCTGCAAACTGCCTGGCCTGTGTAGGCAGCACTGTTCAGAGGCTTTGGGGGGTGATGGTCATGACCATCAAAATCACGAAGGAGGGTGCACATCACACCCTGACTGTCTCACTGCTATTGATTGACTGCAAGGAAAAGAGGTGTCAGAACAGATTCAGCACATGTGCAAATAGTTATTAGACAAAGGTATTTAATAAACAAGCACAGATAGCTCATCACTCTGGCTGGGAGGATGGAGCCTCAGCTCTTGGTGCTTTCTGGCCTTTCTCTGCTGCCATGAATGGACATGTAGCTGTCCACATTCCTAATGCCAGATTTTGCTACTCTTATTTAGTCCTCCAAGTTTATCCTGGACACACAGCCACAGAGGAATTTAGGCGAGGGCTGGGTGAGAGACTCCCATTCTTGCTTGAGCTGGTTTAAGGGTCTAAAGAGGTTGAGTCTACCTTGGAGACGGCCATGGTCTCTGCTGGTTCTCTCAGGAAGAGACTCAGGAGAGTGGAGGGCTGAGAGTTTTTTGGGGAAGTATAAGGTGCTGTCAGGAGTGTCAGGAATGGAGCTAACAAGGAGTGTAGTTACCAAAGTAGCTAAAGCTTAAATCTATGGGCAAGTTCTGAATATGATCTAAAACATACATTTCAGAGTTCTTCTAGACAAGAGACAAAAGAGGTGTTTATACCTCCGCTGCTAAATGGGTTAAACCCAGGCACTTCTTATCAGCCATGGGGTGGGCAGAGTGGGTTCTAACACCTCAAGAGCAGACTTCATAGATTTGGGGGTTGGCTGTTGGAATTGGGATTGGCATTGATATAAATGCCTAGGGGGTCTGGGCAGAGCACCTGTGGTATCTGCTACAGGCAATCCTGAAAAGCAAACTACCCATCTTCCAGGACACACTTGCCTGAGGGGGACTCCAGGTCCCCATGCAGCTGGTGACTTTGTTCCCTTGTCAAAGTGGGTGTTGCTTTGATTCCAAAAGTCTTGGTGGTCTGTGTTAGCCTTGTCCGAAGGTAAAGGGATGGTTCATTTCATGTGCCCAATTTGTGATTTCTTCTCTATGGGGTTCTGTGTGGGCCCTATAATTTATACTTCTCCAAATAACAGAAAAAGGGTCCCTGAGACTGAGGGCACTGAAATGCGATTCGCCTCAGCTGAAGGGCAAGAAAGAGCTGCCCTAGGAGCCTGGTGTTATTGGAACTCAAGAAACTTACACATTCTTTGTGTCCTCAAAGGAAGGCCTCTTCCTGGTTTCAGCTGAGTATTCAGTGTGCTTGGCCCCAGAAAGTCTGAGCAAAGCAAGTCGGGTTACTTTCTGTTAAATGCTAATACACAGAAGCTGTCGATCACCTTCTAATATCACCCTTAGAGAAATCTTATAAGATTTTGCTATTAAGTTGAAGTTGAGTGAAATTATTAGATATTTGAATGTTCACATCACCTTCTACCTGGTTGTATTAACACTTTTCCTCTTTCCTCTCCCATGAGGGACATGAATAACATGCTTGAGTTGCCCAACTAAAATTCACTTTTTAGCTTCTATCATCCTTTTACCTAGAGAGCTTTCTTTTGGGTTCAATTTTAAAAGATGAGCCACCTCATCTTTCTAATTAGAGATTTAGATGTCCAGAATTTAAATTTCTTTAGTGGATATATATGAAAAGTTGGGCCCAATGAAGAAATAAATACATAGGACCAATAAACATTTTTCAATGTTTAACTTAATTTGTAATCCAAGGAAGGTAAGTTTTAATGGCTACCAGAGACCATTTTCACCAGCCAGAGATGGTGATATGGTGGTGTTTAGTGCAGCAGGTGAGTGAAATAGACACTGGCAAAGAGAGTGAATGGGTAGGCCCCTTCTGGAAGCCAAGAGCAACTCAGACAAGAATCTTTCATATGGTACCAGCTTAATCCTAGAAGTTCATCTTGAGGAGATAATGATAAACACAAAAATGAAAGGGGAAAAATAGTGTTTCTCAGAGTGTCCATTAAATGGTCCTTTATGTTGCCCCGGGGACAGGGTCTCTCAGGCCACGACAGTGGGGAAGCTGGTTCATAGCATTGTGTACCATTTTACATTCCCACAAACCAGATGTGAAATTCCACATTCTCATTACACTTCACAATGTCAATCCATTTTGGAAATGATAGTAGTCTCATGGTTTTAATTTGAACTTCCCCATTGAACATTTTGTATACTTATTGGCTATTCAGAGATCTTCTTTGTGAAGTGTCTCATCAGATTATTTTTAAATCTACTTTTTTTATTTGACTGTCCTCATATCTGTTTTGAATGGTTATATATAGTAGTGTACATACAAAGGAGTGTAAAATTATGTAGCACTTCAAGTACATTAATAAAAAGATTTAAAACATTACCGTGATCTTACCCCAGAAGTCTTTTCTTATTACAGTACTCCCTTCTTTCTGTCAGAGTTGAGTGCACTTCTGAAATCATGCCTGTATTTTCTGTATAGATTTTATCACCCAAACATGTATCAGAAAACAGGACATCACTTGATTTTGGTTGTTTTAAAATTTTACAGCCTGTGATTTGTTTCTTTTCCTTAATGTTAAGTTTTTATAGTCACCAAAATTCATACAACTAATCATAGTTTATTCATTTATAGTATTTTATAATATTGCATTGTGTGAAATAGCTCATTTACATTTTCAGGGTTCTTTTTGCTATTTGAACAATGCTACTATAAACATTTTTGTAATAGCTTTTAATAACCTATGAACATATTATATATATTGTGGAAAACGTTATACTATAGTGTTTTTCAATTGTTAATTATAATAGTGAAAAGTTTATAACAACCTAAATATGAAAAGTGATGGGTTCATTAAGTTTATGAGTCATGCATCTAGTAGAACATGACACATTAAAATTTATGTTTTATACAGTGGGGGGAGGGAAATACACTGCACTATGGTGATGGCACATGGGTGATTTGGTGATGGGAAACCCACGGGGATTACAACTGAGATGGAAAAATGCACAAAATGATGTAACAATAAACTATTATATTATTTATTTTTAAAAATTTTATGTTTTATGTATTTATAACAATTGTCAATTGTTAGGCTAATAAAAATGAGTAGCAGTATAAATATTTAACAATAAAAAGCTTGCTAGATAAATTTACTAGGCTTCCCTGGAATTCCATGTAGAAAGAAATCAACATTTATGTTTTTGTTATATTTAAAGCCACTTAAGGATGTAACTGAAAATCACAAGATATGATACCATATAGGAGTGTGATCAATGATTTTGTAAGTTTTAATAAATAAAAGATTTGTACGAACAAAACAAAGATGACAGGAGTAATTTGTGGCAGAAGGGGAAAAGCAACAAAAAGGTTGTTTTGGAAAATGAACTTTGACTTTCCACGTCCTGCTTTTATCAGAGATAATTTGAATTGCAGACGTTTAAGTTCATTTTTTTTTTTCTCTCTCTCTGGCAATTGCAGGATTTGAAATTAGAAATCTTGTTTGAGGATAACCTAACATGCCCTGAATTAATGTGAAGGCCTATTTTCAAATGAGGCCAGAGTTCCCTGGAGGCTGGGAGACATCACCATTTCAGCATTTTCTTCTCCAGCCTCAGACTGTTCTTTCCAGATGTTTAATCCTTGTCTGCTTCCTGTCCCCTTTGCAGCGATAGCGGGGCTTCTTGAGATGCTGGTGATAGGGACGTACACAAAAATCGATGTCAAAGATACATGGGTGGTTCTACTTAGCCACAAGAGGCTTCAGCAGTCAGGAGAGCCTGCTGATGGCCAGAGGTCAGCTCATGGGTGCACGAGTCCCTGTAAACCTGACTTCTCTCTTTCTGAAAGATGGTGAAGATGCAGCGCGTGCCAGGACCCAAGGACCCAGCGGAGCTGACATACTACACTCTGTACAATGGGAAGCCTTTGCTGGGGACTGCAGCTGCCAAGATCCTCAGCACCATTGATTCCCAAAGGATGGCCTTGACGCTGCATCATGTTGTCCTTCTGCAAGCTGACCGTAAGGAAACAGTCTTTGCGTTCATTATTTTTAATGCCATTCAGTGTTTCCTGCAAATCAGAGTGATTCCCTAAACTCAGGTGTATGCACCCAGAACTAAACATTTCTGTTCTAAAAAGTTCTGCAATCAGCTATTCCCTGTGTTATATGAGCAATATATTTGGGGCAGGGATATGTTTTGAATATTAAAATTATAATAATGATATTTGTATGCTTTGCCCTTAAGCCTTACCTATTCTTTTTCATCATTATTGTCTCGTGAACAGCTAGAAAAATCATCATAGCTAAGGTTATGTTTGTCTGCTGTGGAATGGAAGATAATTATTTGGGTCAGTAAGCTTTTGTGGAGTCCCTCATGAACTGTGCTCAGTGGTGATGGGCTTGTGGAAATGCCCAGAACCCAGTCCCTGTCTTTGAGGAGCAGAGAGGGACTCAATGTAGAAGTAGACTCTGGGAAAGAGCTTCAAGGAGGCAGGACACAAGGTTGACAGAGGAGAACCTTCTGGAAGAGAAATCTGGAGAGAATGCATAGAGACCAGATATTAAAAATAACATCTGTTATTTTGAGTAACGTCTCAGGGAAGCTGCTACTCTTCTTGTTTTTCATGTTTTTTTTGTTTGTTTGCTTGTTTGTTTGTTCTCTCCTCTTATTGGAGCAGCTTTACTGAGCACCAGATTACAGATGAGGAAACAGAGGCTGAGAAAAGTTATATAACTGGCTTAGCAGACATGGTGCTTAGGCTGCCCAGGGGTGACTCTGGATCTATCAGACTTCAAAGGTGTGTTCTTAATTAAAACTTCAGCAGAGTGAGTGGAGGTTGTATGTTCCAGAAAGAGGGAGCCACATGGGCCAAATGATGGAAGTTTAAAATTCCAAGGGGTGGGCCCTTCCTGGTGGTCCAGCAGGTTAAAACACAGCACTGAGATGCTAAAGCCACTTCTGCATGAGTTGATCCCTACCCCGGAGGTGACCACATGGCGCAGCAGACCTCTCCTGACCTGTCCGCTGCTCCCCTCAGCAGTGTACTTCGTCAGTCGGCCTGTTCTGCTCCCCACTCTGTCTCTGGTGAATCCTCTCACCTCCCTGCACCTCTGGCCTATACCCCAGCTCTTTTATGCATTAAAAAATAAATTCTTGGGGCCTCCCTGGTGGCACAGCAGGTTAAAGCACAGCACTAAGAATCAAAAGCCACTTCCACATGAGTTCGATTTCCGCCTGCCCCGGAGGTGACCACATGGTGTGGCAGACTTCTCCTGACCCACCTGCTGCTCTCCTCAGCAGTGTACTTCGTTGATCCGCCTGTTCTGCTTCCCACTCTTTCTCTGGTGAATCCTCTTACCACCCCTGCAACTCTGGCCTGTACCCCAGTTCTGTATGAATAAGTAAACAAATCTTTAAAAAAAAAATTCCAGGGGGTGCTTGAAAAGCAAGTTTATGTTGCCTGGAGCACAGAATCAAAGGAGCAGATGAAGAGATTAGCGAGGTTTAGAGATTTGATTGGGAGACAGGTTATGGAGGGCAGGGCAGGGGAAGACTTGTAGATAGTATGATTGGCTGTGGGAGCTATTGAAGATTTCTGAGCAGGGAAGTAGAATCACTGGAACTACTGTTGTTTCTAGAGTTGACCACTATTTCTGTCAGTGGTGTCTGGGAGGAGAGAAGGAAGATGGTGGTTCATCCAGGTGTTGGGGACCCAAACAGGGCTTAAGTGAATAGGATGGGAGGGAAGGGCTCTGGCACTGGGTCAGACCCAAGGAGCGATGGCAGATCATCCTTCTGCAACAGAGGGAAGGAGAACACAGGAGCTGTGGGTGCCAGAGGTACATTGGGCAATGGAAACCTAAAGATGCTTTCTCTGCTCTCCTGGGGCCTATGAAGTGCAGTTGGCAGAAGAGCTTGGAATTGCATCTTTGACAAATCTATGCAAGGGTGCAGTGATACACACTGGGAATGGAGAAACAAACCATAAAAGTAACAGACCCTTAGGGCTCCCCTCCTGCTTGGGCTTTACTGCTACATCTAGGCCACTTCTCTTCTTTCAGAATCTCAGCTCCTTTGAAGCTGCACCCCTCCTTGTGGCCATCACCTCTAGACCTCCAGCCAAGCCCATCATTTGCTGGAGATTTTTCCTGGTTCCTTGTTTCTTCCTTTCCATCATGCCTCCCATTCCAACCATCTTCTATGTTAAGAAGGGGAGAGAGGCCCTCCTTGGTGGCGCAGTGGGTTAAAGCACAGCACTGAGAATCTAAAACCACTTCCGCATGAGTTCGATTCCCACCTGCCCTGGAGGTGACCACATGGCGTGGCAGACCTCTCCTGACCCTCCCGCTGCTCCCCTCAGCAGTGTACTTCGTCAGTCTGCCTGTTTCTGTTCCCCATTCTGTCTCTGGTGAAGCCTCTCACCACCCCTGAGCCTCTGGCCTGTACCCCAGTTCAGTATGCACAAATAAATAAATCTTTAAAAAAAAAAAAAGAAGAAGAAGGGAGAGCTGGCTTTGTTTAGAGGAAGAGGTGAATGAGTGTAAGAAGAGGTTGTGATAAGGGTCTTTGCTGATGGCCATTGATGGGGAGCAGTGGGAGGAGAGAGCTTGGGCAGGAAATCAGGTTAGAAGACACACAGAGTCTTTAGTGGATGAGCGTCTAGGGCCCTCTAGGGATGGTGCAGAGGCTTGGCTGTGTCCACAGGCCAGGACTTGAGCCTTGTTCTGCCCTTTGCCTTTGCTTCATGGTCCTCTCACTGTCCTCCTGCAAGCACATGCTTATTTGTCTCCTTTTCGTCATGTCAGCATTAGCTGCTTTCAGTTTGCCATAGCTTCCTAAATGACTTCATTTCAGTACTTGGCCATGAATGTAATGTGCACACTGTAATTAACAACATGAATTGGGACATCTATTCCACTAAAAACACATTTGATGGTTTTCTACTGTTTACAGAATGCAGTCCTAACATGTGTCTTCTAAACCCCTTACAACACGTGCTCAACACATTCAGCCGCCTTCACTACCTGGCTGTGGCCTCGGTTCTAGAGTCACCTTGCAAGTTTTGTCTTTTTCCCTGACTCTTTGCTTGGTTTCTCTATATTGTGGCATATAAGTGAAACCCTCTGATATTTATCACTTTTCTTCATTTTATTTTACTTATTATTTCTTAGGCATGTACCTGCAGTTTATTTATTTGCTTGTGTGTTTGTTTTTCACTTTAAATAATCTTTGATGTATTTACTTACTTATTTCCCTAGCAATGCTTGCATTCTTTTCTCAGGTGTAGTCCCCATGGAATTCCCACCACCAGGTCACCCATGCACTGTCACCCCAGTCCCTTGTGTTCTTCCTGCCTCATTGTGATCCCTTTCCCTCCCCCTCCCTTGATTTACAGTTGTCTGTATATTTTTGTTTTGTGGTGGTGTGTTTTTGTTGTTGTTATTTTTTCCTCTTGATCCCCTATATCCTCCTATAAGTGAAACCATCCAGTAATTTTTTTCTCCTTCTGACTTACTTCACTGAGCATAATCCCTTCAAGTTCCCTCCATGTTGCTGCAAATGGCATTAATTTATCTTTTGACTGCTGTGTAGTATTCCATTGTGTATATCTACCACATCTACTTGATCTAGTCATCTATTTTTGGGCATTTGGGTTGATTCCAAGTCTTACTTATTATCAGTAGTGTTGCAATAAACATAGGGGTGCATGTATTCTTTTGTAGATCTTATGATCTTGACAGCCATCTATTTTGGACTTTTTGGTTGTTTCCAGGTCTTGGTTATTATCAATAGATATTTTTTGAGCACCCATTATGTGCCTGGCACCTTTGGAGGCTCTGGGCATATAGCAGTAAATGGAACAGACAAGTCCCCTTGTCCTTGAGGGCTTACATACCGGGGTGGGTAGTTCCATATCAAAATAAACACTAGTGTAGATGCTGGTAAGTGCTAAGTGGGAATGGACTAGGAACATCCAGGAGAAAATGGTGATCATTTTAAATGGGTGAAGGGTCAAGAAGAGCATCCTTGGGCCCTCCCTGGTGGTGCTGCAAGTTAAAGTGCAGCACTAAGAAGCTCTCTGCAACCACTGCAGCATGAATTCAATCCCCGGCCAAGGAAGTGATGCACATGATGCAGCAGACCTCTCCTGCTTCTCCCATTGTTCCCCTCAGCCGTGTACTTCAGTCATTCTGCCTATTCTGTTTCTCACTGTTTCTGGTGAATCCTCTCACCTCTGACCTATACTCCAGTTGCTGTATGCATAAACAAATAAATCTTAAAAAAAAAAAAAAAGAGCATCATCAAAGTAGTAATCTTGGCCTGACCTGTGGCTATATCTGGGGACAAAGTTCTGGGCAAGGGGGGCAGGGTTTGTGGCTTAGCAAGAAGGTCACTGACAGGGGAGGAGTAGTGATGAGGTCAGAGCTGGGACCATTGGGGGGACCCACATGGGCTAAACCCTTGACAGTGGCTGGGCTCTCAGCTGTATACTCCCTTATCCTCACTCATACTGCTACGAGGGCTGATTTTTTGCCAGCCCCCCCAATAAATGAACTGGAAGCATTTTTTAATGGATTCCTTCTCCTTTCAACATTTTTTCTACATGAGAGTAATTTATCCTGACTTTGGATTATATGGACCTTTTGGATAAACTCTAATGTGCATGCGCACACCCTTCTCTCTGACACTGACTTAAAGTGTATTTCAGAGAAATGACTTTTCATAAAAGGTCTAACGTCCCTGGGGTCAGTTTGTGTATCTGCAAGCCGGGAATAAGAACAGCAAGCAGAAAGCCTCCCACACCATTGATGTGCAGCATGTCCCTTTTCCTGCCCTTCGTCTGCAGAATTCTTGTAAATTGAGTTACTATTCCTTCCTTTCCCTCCCCGTCTATAATTTTGTAGTTTTAGGTCATTATGCCAATGAATGTGTTGGGTTTAAATGACTTCAGTTGACCTAACTTTACTATCACTTTGACTGTTAAATGAATTTATTCATGTGCATAAAATAAATCTATTCTTTCTCCATTATTTAAATAGAAGTGAAGGGATTTATATGCTGTGCCAAGGAGAAACACATTTACTAAGACAATAAAGCTGAATGAAAGCAGAACACATGTAACTGTTTCATTCTTGCTAGTGAGTGAAAAATATATATCTAAATATATTTGTCAATGAACATACATACATATATATATATATATACATTTTTCTCCATTGTAACAGAATAGCGTAGCCAAAAAAGAGGTATATTGGCGGGGTTCTTTTTTTTTTTCTGTGAAAGCTCTAAGCTTTAAAAAAAATGTTAATGTCATAAAACTCATGTATAAATAACTGAATTACTAAAGCAATAGCAATTAAGTGTTTGATGTCAACAGGAGTGCATTATCTAGTGATCTTTTTTCCCAAGTGAATAATGTGATTGATTAAAAGCTGTGGAAAAGAAGTTAGGTTTGAATAGTAATCTAGAGGTAATGTTGCCTAGTGGAGGCAGCTCTCAGCTAGCAGGCACCAGGTGAAGTAAGGGAGAAAATGGGTTGACTCTTCAAGCAGGTCCTCACCATCTGACACTTCCCAGTCTTTATCCTCCAGGGTTTCGGCCTCAGCTTTGCTGCTCCAGTATCCTCTAGAATTCAGCAGGCTCAGGAGGACCAACTCGTGCTGACCAGACTTTTAAGGGATAAGTCACATTAGCAGTATGTCCATTTAAAATATGAAATGCGAATGACCAAGGTGTTGAGATTTCTCCTTTAAACTAGCCATTACCCTATTCTGGAGGAAGACCTGTATGGGGAGTCGAGCCATTAGGTGGCTCATTTAGACATACAATGAACATTTTTTTTTTTTTTAAGATTTATTTATTTGTGCATACAGAACTGGGGTACAGGCAAGAGGCTCAGGGGCGGTGAGAGGTTTCACCAGAGACAGAGTGGGGAGCAGAACAGGCAGATCGACGAAGTACACTGCTGAGGGAAGCAGCGGGCGGGCCAGGAGAGGTCTGGCTCGCCATGTGGTCTCCTCCGGGGCAGGCGGCAGGCGGGAATTGAATTCATGCGGAAGTGGCTTCAGATTCTCAGTGCTGTGCTTTAACCCGCTGCGCCACCAGGGAGGGCCGACATACAATGAACTTTTAATGGAGCACCTTGTATGTGCAAAATGTATCCTGGGAACAATAGATGCAGCAATGAACAAGAGACAACTCCCCACCTGCTTGGAGTGTACATCCTTATGGAGGGGCAGGGAGTGGTGCATGATGTCAGGTAGTGACAGGTGCTTTAATGCCTTCCCCTTTCAGGTGTAGCCTGGAGACTTCAAGCTTGGGCACCATCTGGCAGCTTGTTAGAGAAGCAGATTTCAAGTCCTTCTCCAAGCCACAGTATGAGAATACACATTTGAACAAGATTCCCAGTCAACTGGGGTGCACCTTAGAGTTGAGAAACACTATTTCAAAGAAAATTAAGTAGGGTGAGGGGATGGGTAGTGCCAGCGACAGGGTTGTTATTTTACAAAGAGTATAAGGATGATGACATGTGTTCAGAGCCCTGAAGGAAGTGAGGGAGGGAGTCATGTGGATAGCTAAGTGAAGATTGTTCTAGGTGGGGAATCATTCAGTGCAAAGGCCCTGAGACAGCCCGCTCAGCATATTTGAGGAACAGTGGGAGACCAGTAGGCTGGAGCAGAGAACGCTAAGTGAAGGGCAGGTGGCTCTAAGGCCGGAGAAGTACCTGGAACAGAGAGGTAGATCACTTAGAGTCTTAGAGAACTTCAGGATGCTGACTGTTAGTCTAATTGGAGTTTGGGGTAGGAACTTCTGGAGGGTTTGGAATGGAGCAGTGTTGAAACTGAAATTTTAAAAGAATCATTCCACCTGCTGTGTTGCAAATAGGCGATAAAGAACAAGGGCCAAGGTAGGAGGCCTTGGCAGAACTCAGGTAAATGCTGCTAGCTTGGACCACAGTGGGGACAACAGTGGTAGAAAGAAGTAAGCAGATCCTGGACATGTTTTGAAGATGGATATAGCAGGATTTGTTGATGAACAGAAATTTGGATGAGATCAGTGTTGATGACAAAGTTATTTGCTCCAGCAATTGGAAGAAAGGTGTTGCCATTTATCAAAGAGAGAATATCACAAAACACCTGTCACCCTTTAAGAGACACCTGCTATTCTAATAACACAGTCTTCCTACTGACAATTGTTTTGGTGACTCTTTTCTTTACTGAGGCTCCAATCTTTTTTTATTAGACCATAGCATTTCCAGGCTTCCCCAGCCAGCCATGGGAGGCGTGAGGGGCTTCATCCACTGAGTTCAGTTTTACTCATTGCTCAGAGAGCAACTTCATAACATTTAGGGTCCTCTCTCTGTGACCTTTGCCCCTGGTGCCATTCTCAGGTTCCTTCTCTCTTCATTCAACTCATGCATATCTCCTGGGGGGAAAGTTGATGCTGGCCCATCTTAATAATGGTGGAGGCTTACATTTATTGAGCACCCACTCGGAGCCACACCAGAGCACCCCACAGACTTGTCTCTCTGATGCCACACAGCAATGACCCCATTTTACAGGTGAGGAAACTGAGATGGGAGACCACGAGCACTGGCCCAAGACAAGGCCTTTCTGACCCTCTTAAATATCCTGTGGCTGGGGATGGTGGAAGATTCCTGTCCCCCACCCCCACACGCCCTCCTCCTTGCCTCATGCTTTCTGCTGGCTCTTCCCACAGCCGTAGTGAAAAACCCACCCAACAACCTGTGGATCATCGCCGCAGTTCTGGCGCCTATTGCTGTGGTCACGGTCATCATCATCATCATCACTGCTGTGCTCTGCCGGAAGAACAAGAACGACTTCAAGCCGGACACCGTGATGAACCTTCCTCAGAGAGCAAAGGTGGGGAAAAATGGTGGTGGGAGAGCAGGGTCCGGGCCTGCAGGGGCTCAGCCTGCCCTTTCCCTCTTGGTTTTCAAAGTACAAATACCTTCAGAAACCTCTTCACACACTTCGTTTTGAAGGAAACCATTTACTTGAATTTTTTAAAGTTTGCCACCATGATTATTATTTTTTTTACACCATAAACACACACACACACACACACACATATATATATATTACATCATTCTTTATTTTGTGCATTTTTCCAGCTCAGTTGTAATGCCCATGGGCTGCCTGCCCATCACCAGTTCACCTGTGTGCTATCACCACAGTCCAGTGTATTCTTCCCACCCCAGTTTTGACCCCATTCCCCTACCCACCCCCATAAAATGTCTCTGGTTTATAGTTGTTCATTGTTTTCATTTATACTGTATAACATTTGTTAGTCTCTCTCTTTTTTTTCTTCCCTGATCCCTTATGCTCCTGATATGAGTGAAACCATCCAGTATTTTTCTTTCTCTTTCTGGGTTATTTCACTAAGCATGATCCCTCCCAGCGCCATCCATGTTGCTGTAAAAGGCACAAGTTTATCCTTTTTGATTGCTGCGTATTATTCCATTGTGTGTATGTACCACATCTTAATCCAGTCATCTAATTTTGGACACTTGGGTTGATTCCACATTTTCCCTATTGTAAGTAGAGCAGCAATAAACAGCCACCATGATTATTTTTAAATGTATAGTTTGGTGTTGCTAAGTATATTTGCATTCTTGTACACCCTTTAATTTACATCAGGGCACAATAGCTAAGGTTTATCTGGTGCTTGTTTTGCCATATTTGCTTCTACATCCTTTACACATAGCAACTCCCTTCATCCTCACAGCAACTCTTTGAGGAAGGGCCATATTTTTATAGATGAAGAAACTGAGGCACAGAAAAATGGTAGCTAAATAGATCTGAAAGGGACTTGGACGCCATCAAAAATGCCTTTTCAGAAAAGTGGTTCTTTCAAGATCATATAGGAAGTAGCAGAACTGGTAGTAGAACCAGGTCCCCTTGCTCCTCACAGTTTCTGTGGGGCACTCGAGACACTCCGAATTTTCCTTCTTCCTTTGGCTTATCTTCAAAGGTTTCCCTGAATGAAAAGATGCAAAGTCCTGACTGGTCAGCACTGTCCTGAGCACAGTACAGTCACCGGGAATCCCAGGCACATTCCACAGCCCCACATCTACACCAGCTGCTTCTGATACCAGTGAGGGGTACTGACTGGAGAAATTCTGAAGGCTGACTTTTTAGTCAGATAGCTCCTGACGTGACATTCCCTGAAAAAATATGGCGACCTGTAATACCCAGTGTTTAAGTAATGCGTTAGAATTTGCTAGGTGCTCCTAGGCCTGTCACCTTGGCAGCTCATCACAGCAGCCCTATGAGGCAGGTCATATCCAGGACAGGTTTTATCATTTTTATTTTACTGATGAGAAACCTCAAAGAAAGCCACTGCAGGACTTGTCTAAAGTCAAGTAGCTAGCAGCAGAGTGGTGCCTGAGCCTGTGGGCTCTTTATATATGACACGCCTTCCTGAACCCTGAGATCTGGCAGGGAGTCTCCTCTTCCAGCTCTGAACTTGCAAGCCTTGTCTCCCTGGGTGTGAACAAAACAGTGAGTTGCCCTTGTACTTGGCGGCCTTTGGATTGTGTGTCATGGAGAGCTTGATTTTCAGGCACAGCACACCTGGTTCTTTGTGGCCAATCACACCTCGCTTCAACAAAAGCAACCAAACAAACTTTATTGTTTATTAAGCCCGTTCACCTGTTGGGACACTGCAACTTGATCAGACACTTGCCTACTGAAGAACCATGCCCTAAAGAATGTTGTTCTATTTCTATTGACGCCAAAGCATCTGCTTCCAGACACAGCACAAGGTGTCGGTGATTACCCAAGCAGTGAAAAATGAAACTACTCCAGGAAAGGGTATTTCCTTTCCACTGTAGCTTAGTTACAACCAGAGCCTTTCAAACATAATAGTAATTACTAGAATCTAATGGCATCCGAGCCCAGGAATGCAAGCCCTGCCATAGTGAGGTTGTAGGTGGCATCAGTGTTACAGATTCAGCCACAGTTTTATTAATTTGCCAGGTTGAGTTGGGCATAACACGGTTTCTGCACACCTTCTGGAAACAGAGACAGATTCATGTGTGTGGGTTGTCTTAGCACCTTTCCTGTTCCGACCCGATGCATTGTTGAAAATCAAGCAAATTTATATTCTGCGAGGTGATTGAATTTACTTGTGTGTGGTGCTGCTGCTTGTTTTCTCCCTCAATGAGGCCTGGGCTACACTTGGATTTCCAAACCCTTCTATCACGGGAACCCAGCAGGGTGGAACAGCCTCTTTCTTACTGCAGTCCCTCTGCCGTTGCGAACCAGGGACACTGCAGCGTTTGAGACAAGAGAGCTGCCTGCATCACCTCTCTCCACTTGTGTGTGTGTGTGTGTGTGTGTGTGTGAGCAGAATTCATTTAATGCTGAGGGACAGGCGGGGTGTGGGTGTGGAGGGGGGAGTTAGCCTTCGCCACCAATCCATAGACCCGAAGGATGGGTCTCCTCATCTCCAGTGACATCACTGCATGTTTAGAATGCAGACTGCAGTGCCAGAGGACATTCCTGATTCCTGGAGATCCTTGCTGAGACTCAGTAATACACCTAACATGCTAACAGGAGGTGAGTGTGGCTTTCCTGGGAGCTGCGACCAGGGCGTGCGTGCATGCCCGCATTCTTTAGAGACAAGGTACCACTGATATAACCCATTGCAACTGGGCTTCTGTGGGGAGAATGGTGAGAAAATGGTAACACCAAGAAGACCAGGCTACATGCCTTTTTCACTTCCTTTCTTCCTAGTTCACTTCCCTTTACTATTAGTCATTGGAATCACGGCCTTTTTTTTCAGTTTTCCCCTTTGTATAGTTGCTTATTTGTTTTAAATGGAAGGAGTTCAAGGGTTTCCCTTCACATAGTTGAAGGGAACATATCTTCCTGAACAGTCAACCATCGAGACAGTAGCTGGGCCACATGTAGGTAGGTTCAGGTTGGAGCTTAGAGGGCCTGCAGCACAGCCCTCTGCTTGGGACAGGGACAGGTCAGTGCCCCCTAAAGATTCCTGACTGTTTCTCTTACTCTGTATGATCTGTATGATCAGTTTCCCCATTTGTGAAGGGGTGATAATAGTGTTCATTCTTTGGTGGTTTTTAAGTGAGTTGTGCAAACTACTCAGATCTAAAGTGATCTGAGTAATGGGTCTACCTTGGAAAATTATTTTGATTGAATAGTTTTAGAAAACTTAATGAAATAACTATAAATACCTCATGATATTGTTTAATGGTGTCTGTAGTAGGTATTTAAGTGGACAATTAATTAATCTCAGGTGATTTTCAAGTTGAAAATTGACAGCTTACCACCCTATGTATCAGAAGTGGAAGGAACTTCTTGAGTTTTTTACCTCTTAGCTGTATGACCTTGGGCAAGTCACCAAACTACTCTGAGGTTTTATTCTCTTACCTATTAAAATGAACACTGAGACGTTTGCTCTGCTTACCTCATGGAGCTGTTTGTGGATCAAATGCCATGTCAGTGTCTTGAAGAGTCTACGTACTAAATATATGCGGAATTGTCACTAATAACAGTGACCACCTTTTAAACTTACCACTCCTTAACCTCTCTCTTAATCTGCTTACCCATCTTCCACTGAGTACCCTGAAGTGGTCAACAGATACAATTCACAACTCATCATGAAGGGTGAGGGCCAAATTTAGAGAGAGCTGGGGAGGCAGGGAAGGGTAGAGGGTTCAAACAGCTCATTCTTGCTAGGTTCTTGAGGAGTCATAGCTGCCATTGGAAACTTCCAGTTCCTCGCAGCTAGGCCAGAGTCTCAGCACAGGAGCCAGGCCAAGTACAGAAGGTGATGCCAACCAAGATGGGAACTGTGGAGGCAAGGAGAGACTATGAGAAGGGTCGTTAATCAGGGTTTAGATGTTCTGGCTCTGGGGCACACAGTATTGGGTTCAAATCCAGCATACCAGCTTTGTAAGCATAGTAAGTTGCTTAACTTCTAAACCTCAGTTTCTTCATCTTCAAAATGGGCATCATATTACTACCACCTTCCTGAACTGCTGTGAGAATGAAATGACATAATTTATGTAATGTGTTCAGGACCGTACCAATAATAATAAACAAAGCTGAAAATGTGAACTCCTTAAGTTATTATTTGTCTCTTTAGTTCTAGTATCGAGTGCCGTGTCTGGCATAAGCCAATGTGCAATGATAGGAGTTGGAAGAAAACGAAATCATGTAATGGGCCCATAGGGTACAGTGGAAAAGGGGCCAGCAGAAAAGGAGGCCAGGGAGGTAGATTTGGGGGGAATACGAAAGACCTTAAATGCTTCGCCAAAATATTTGGGACCATGGGTCACTTTAAACCAGGGTGTGGCATGACCTGATACGTTTTTAAGGTAAATAACTTTGGCAGATTGTCCAGGTTGGGGCTAGGAAGGAACAGAATTGTGCTACTTTAGGGAATAAAACAGAATAGAGACACTCCTAAGAACTGTTTAAACACGCTTCTGGTTTTTGATTACCTCACTACTAATTAATGTCCAGTGGGTTTTGTTCACAGCTGGCCTATTCTCTTGAGACTTCAGACTTCATGCAATAAAAGCCTTGCTCATTTCCCAGTAATGAATTATAGGAGAGCCAGCCTGGCTTAGAGAGTGATTCCCTAAGTTCTCTTTCATCATTAAGAATTGTCCGGCCTCCCACATGGTAGCAGTGTTCTCTGTGTTCAGGACTGATCCCCTCTCTTACTCAGTGGTGGTAAAAGCAAAGCAGTTCTCTCCATTTCTCAGTTGAGAAAATTGAAGTTCCAAGTTCAATGGACTTGGCCGAGTCACACACCTCTTACTACACATAAAGCAACTTGAGGATAGAGGTGACAGAATATCCCAAGGCAGGAGATGATGCAGGACGTGGCCAAGGCATCAAGAAGGTTTCTAATTAGCCATAACCAGTGATGAAATCAGAGATCTAAGATCCTTGAAAGAAGTTTATGCTCCCATATGGTTTTGCTGTTTGTTAACACTAGTTAATTTTCTGAATATGTTTTCTCTGCAGAGATTCTGTAGCTTGGTAGAATTAACATGGTTTCTGATCTGATGGAGAGAGAAATTACAATAGAGATCTGCGTTAGCTCTTGTCTTCACAGAGTGCAGTGTGGCCGCACCCCATGCACGTTCCCTCCTGCCTTCTCTCACAGTTGCTACCCGAATCTAACACTGCCAGTGAGCAAATCTGTTCTGTCTTTACAGCCTGTGCAAGGCTTCGACTATGCCAAGCAGCACCTGGGCCAGCAAGGGGCAGATGAGGAGGTTATCCCGGTGACTCAGGAGACGGTGGTGCTCCCTCTCCCTACGCGAGATGCCCCTGTCTCACAGGAAAGGGATGCCGCCCACGACGGCAGCACCGTCAAGACAGCCAAGTCCACAGAAACCCGAAAGAGGTAGGCACAGGCCAACTTTTGCCTCTGTGTCAGCGAGAGGAATAATTAATGGTGGGAGCAGCTGAAGTCCTCAAATTAATTCCACTGTTCTCTTTAATAATTCCCCTTCAAGCTTGTTTTGAATATTTGAAGAGGAGACCAAGGATCTCATCCATGGGAATCACAATGCCCGCTTCTTGCAAGCCAGGTTTTAGTGGACAGGTAAACCCCAAGAGCAGAGATCCAGCTTTTATATTTGTTTTAAGTTTGACACTGATGCCACATTTCCAATTTTTAATTTATCTTAAAAGTAGTGCCTTTAAATTAGTGTGTGTTATCTGGCAATTTCTCTAGAGAACTTACGACTTTAATTCACAAAGCATGTTTGAGCACTTTGATGAGCTTTGGGGGGCACTGCAGAAAGGTTTAAGATAGGTTTCTGACCCCCAGGGATCTCATGGTAGAAAGACAGAGAAGTAAATAGTTGGAAATCAAGTATGATGTGTGGGTGCTTATGAGGGAGCCCAGACAAACTGCTGTGGAAAAGAGAGGGGGAGGACTTGCCTTTTGAGGACAGAACTTGATGGAGGATGGCAAGTGTTAGCTGGGCCTTGAAGAATGAGTGGGATGTCAGGAGCGGGAAGAGATATGGGTGTGCAGTCTGAAACAGCCAGGGGACCGTGACTATCACTGGTGTTACCTTTCCCGTGGTTGGGATGCAGTGAAGGGTTCAGATGGTAGATTAAAACTGCAGAGGGTCTTCAGGGAGCTTGCACATTATTCTCTAGGCAGTAGGAAGCCATGGAAAATTCTTCAGGAAGACAGTGATGTCCATTCTGTGTTTACAAAGGCTACTATGGTGGCAACATGGGTAATAGATGACAGCTGTTAGGCCAGAGACCAGACACAAGTTGTGAGGACTTTGCAATAGGCTTCTAATGAGGCAATAACTGTGTGGAAGCTCTGTCAGCTGGTTAAACCAACTCCTGTGCCAACCCCCTTCTTCTGCCCTTAGGCCACAGTGGAAACAGGAAAAGCTACAGTCTTCCTGCTCCTTCCTTGCCTTCACCTCATACATATTACGGGCTATTTACTGTTTACTAGGTGCTGGGACTGTGGACAAAGTCCCTCTTCTCACAGGGCTTATAGTTGTGTGGGAAGAGATAGACATTAAACAAATAGAACATATGAGGAAGAAAACCAAAGGGGATAGAGAAGTAGAGGGTGGACATGATACTCTTTTAGGTAAGTCAGAGAATGCCTCTCTGATGACATTTGAGAAAGACCTGATTGAAATGGCGCAATGGCGCATGAAGCCTTGAGGCTATCTGGGGGGTGGGGGTGAATTTCCATACAGACAGAACAGTATGTGCAAATCCCAGGAGAGGCAACTTCTTAACATGCTGACAGAAGATCAGGAAGACCAAAGAGGCTGGTATGAACTTGGAGGAGGTAGAGCAGGCGCATCTGAGGATTTGCCTGAAGTTGTTCATTCAGTCTCAACAGACCAAAGTCAGAACTTGGAATTTTATAGTGAATAGAGATCAGAAGTCTTTGCAGGCTCTTGAGAATAACAGTGACGTGATGTGACTTGGTGATTTAGTCTCCATCTGGCTACTACATGGAAAATAGACTATAGAGAAGTAGAGTAGAAATAGGGATACCTGTTAGGAGGCTGTTGTGATCGCCCCAGTGAGAGATAGTGGGGTAGACATGGTGATGTAAGAAACAACTGCATTGGAGAGAGATTTGGAAGAAAAGGCTGACGTGATTTGTTCATAGATTGTTATGAGATTTGGGAAGAATGATGAGAAGGGTTTGTAGGGGACATCATGAGTTTGGATGTGGGCATGTTAAGTATGAAATGTCTACCAAACATGCAGATGGGTATTTTGAGATCTCAGCCATCCCTATGAGTCAGGAGCTCAGAAAAGGTGCTCAGGGAAGAAACAAATCTGGAGTTGCCAGTACTTAGTTATGTAAAGCTATAAGAGTGGATGGGATCACCTATGATTATAGACAAAGATGAGCACCAGAAATGACCACTGGGGCATTGTAATGATTAGAGCTCCAGAAATGAAGAAGATTCAGTGAGCAACTGAAAAACATCAGAAAGAAAGAGATGTTTGCCTGAAGAGAGCAAAGCAAAAGTGGGTTACAAGAAACCAAGGAAGGATTGTCTGTAGCAAATGTACAACAAATGCATTGGAATCAAACAAGAATGTTTGTCTTTGCTCGGATGCTGTGGGTACCACAGAAAGAAGTGCAGTGGAGCAGGAGGTGGATTTCAGGGCATGTTGAGTTATCTATTGTTCCATAACAAATCTTATGATAAACAACCACTTATTTAGCTCATGATTTTTTGGCAGGTTAACAGTTTGGGCTGAGTTCAGCTGCGTGGTTCTTCTGGTCTGAGTTAGGGGTAAATGACCTCAGCTGCACCGGCTTGTTGATGACAGCCTTGTCTGGGGTGGACAGACCTGGGGCTCTCAGCACCTGATCTCACCTTCCTGCAGCCTAGCCCTGGCTTTCTCCCAAGGTGGCCACAGAGCTCCCAGGGCAGGAAGAAAACAAATCCCAAAGTGTAAGCATGCCTCAAGCTGCTGCTGTGTCATACTTGCTAATCTGTTGGGAAAAGCAAAACTCATGGTCAAGTCAAGCATCAGCATGGAGAGGACAACCCAAAACTTGATTAAGGGAGGTGTGAACAATTTGGGACTGTTACTACAACAGTTTTCCCCAGCATGGAGTGTTGAAACTCAGAGAAACCATCAAGGATTTATTTGAATTGACCTGCAAGTAGAACTATCTGTGAAATTACTATCATTATGTTTGCCAAATACAATAAAAGCATGTTAACTTCTCACCTTTTTAGAAGACACGGGAAAAGAAATAGATAGAATTACCAATATTAGTATATTAACTTAACACTTGTAGGAGGAATAAAATAATTCTTTTCCATCCATTCTAGTGGAGTGGTTGAAATTGTATAGACATTTCTTAAAATTTTGTTTGAATGATCAATTCTTCTCGAATTTGTAAGGTGTGCTTTCACTTATCAAATTAAATTACCCACAATTTTTTTTAAAAAGATTTATTTATTTGTGCATACAGAACTGGGGTACAGGCCAGAGACTCAGGGGCGGCGAGAGGCTTCACCAGAGACAGAGTGGGGAGCAGAACAGGCAGATCGAGGAAGCACACTGCTGAGGGGAGCAGCGGGCGGGTCAGGAGAGGTCTGCCACGCCATGTGGTCACCTCCGGGGCAGGCAGGAATCGAACTCATGCGGAAGTGGTTTCAGCTTCTTAGTGCTGTGCTTTAACCCGCTGCGCCACCAGGGAGGGCCTACCCACACTTTTTTATTAAACCTTATTAAAAATAGAAATATAGAGTTTTTACCCTAAAAATATAATTTAGCAGAAGGCAGGCTGTATCATTACTCACCTCCATTTGAGTTCATCTAACCGTGGAAAACTCTGATCAGTTTGGAAGATTTTAACACACCAGACCCAAAAACAAACCCAGAAAGCCTCTGTTTCTGGTTTCCCCATCTTTCCCCTGGGTGAATGGGTGAGTATGAAGAATGAGCCTCACAGGTGCCCTGAGGCGCTCTCTGGAGAGCATGGGTGGTGTCTCTGTGTCGGTTCACCTGGCATGATGCTAGCACATAGTAGGTACATATAAAATATTTCTGAACAAATGTATAGTTTGGTAGTTCACATGTAAGCAGTTACCAGTCAGCACAGTTAAATAATGTGTGTGTGTGTGTGTGTGTGTGTATAAGCATGTATGTGTGAGAATGAGGAAATCAGTGGGAGAGGGACTTAATCTTTAATAGTCAAATAACCTGACATACAGAGAATAATCAAAGAGAACTCTGTTTATGCGTGTCCCTGAAGATGCCATGTGACCTGCCACACTTCCCAAAGTGCTTTGTTTTTACAAAAGAAAGCAAAGTATAAGTATACAAACCCCATTGTCACTGTTTTGGGAGTCACGGCTGGAGCTGGGGTGGGGTGTAGAGCTGAACTCCCCAAACTTCTGTGCAGAGCCAAGCACTGGTTCCCCCATGCCATAGTGTGGGACTTTTTCTTTGCCCTCCCTGTACCATTTCTTCTCTGTAGCTAAAAAGCAGAATGAAAGCCTACCCGACATAGGCTGCACATAAAATAACCTTGGCAGGAGCTGCTCCAGTCAGCACTTACCATCTCCTTGTTGTTATGGTTACCTCCAGCAGGTCGCCCAGTGAGAACGGCTCTGTCATCAGCAACGAATCAGGGAAGCCCAGCTCGGGGAAGCGCTCGCCCCAGAATGTAATGGCACAGCAGAAAGTGACAAAGGATGAGGCTCGAAAGAGAAATGGTGAGAAATCTGCCCTGCCCTGGAGCACCCTGAACACACCCCAGCACCCACGCGTGCCTGCCAGCACCCACACCCACATGCCAGTGAGCGCTCACCCTCAGTGCCCTACAAGAGGTCTCTTGTGCCCTACTAAGGCCAGAAATCTTGCACCTGTCTCCTGGGAGTATCACCTTACCACTTTCTCTGAATTACTCCTCTCTCCACCCCCTGTTGTTAGGGGATTGTGCAATGCCTTTGAAAAACCCTCTGCAGAATGGACTAATGTTTGCTCAGAGATTTTTCTAATTGCAGGGTGAATCAAGGTGATTTCTGTCCGCTAGACTGGCAGGTCTCTGAAATGCTACTTGTCTTGGAGATTCCCTTCATGTGCTTGCCTTGACTCTCTCCTGACAAATTTCAGGGGTTCAGTCTATGCCAGCAAGTCCAGATGTTGCAAATCCACCTCTCCTAAGAAAAAGAGCAGGGTAATAAGTCTGTCATCATAAAAATCAGCTTATGCTTCTGCCTCTGTTCTCTAGGGAATCATAACTGTTTAGTTTCTCACCTGGATCTTATTCTTCCCTGTAACACTTGGGGGGTTGAGGTTTATTTTAAGTCATCGGAGCTACCTCACTGTGCTGTGGCCCCAGATCCAAACCAGACAGCATGACTGTCTCCTGATCCCACCTCTGTTCTGACCCTCACCTCCACTCCCTCCTTCCATGGGTGGGATGCTGGCTTGGGAAACCCAGGTTTAAGTACCAGATGCTGTCTCTCCGATCAGGAAAATTCAGTGTGGGGTTCAGAGAGTTATAGGTGGAGGCCTAAAGACATACCCGGTGAAAAACTGAAATTTGATAAAGTTCAGCTCAGGGCCTCTCCCTTGATGCTAGTGCCAGAATATTCTTTTGTTTTCAAGTGTCTTTTTCTTTTTTACACTTTATTTAAAGATTTACTTTGTTAACTTATGCATACAAGAACGGGTACAGGCCAGAGGTGCAGGGGATGAAAGGATTCACCAGAGACAGTGTGGAGAGCAGAACAGGTAGCTCTACTAAAATGCACTGCTGAGGGTGTTACAGGGCGGGGAGAGGGGCGCCTCAAAACCCCCAAACCTACCCACTTTAAATAGGTTCCGCCATCTGCCACATCAAGACAAAACATATAAGACCTTTAATGGAAAGAAACTTTAATACAATTAGTGTGTAACAAAGAAAAGACAAAGAATACAGTGTTCAAATCAAATCCACGAAGTTACTCATCCCCTTGTGGGTAAAAGTCCAGCCTAACAAAACTGGCCCAAAGCAAGGCCTGAAAGCCCACCCCAAGTCTAAAGCACCTCTGACAGGGACCCATAGAAAAAGGTCAGTCACAGTTGGACAAGTCTGGGAGGCAAAGAGCAAAATCAGAAGCAAGACCACCACTGCCATGGTCACCTCCCCACGGGTCTGTTCCAACCAGCCCAGGACCGAGAAGCAAGCACAGTTCTTCACATGCTCTCTGCTCCATGTGCCTCCTCCAGGTCTCTGGCTCTCCATCCTGCTTCCTTCTTTTCCAGTCTCCTCTCCAGCTTCTCCTCCTCCCTGCTCAGCTCCACCCTCCTTTGGGAGGGGCAGAGAACCTGAAACCTCCCCTTTTCTGGGTGACCACCCTATTACAAGGGAGCAGCAGGGCAAAATGAGAGGTCTGCAGTGCCAGTGGCTGGCAGTAACTTGATAGTGCTGAGGCTTTAACCCCTGGGCCACCAAGGAGGCATCTTTTCACATTTTAAAAGGACAGGTTTATTAGGAAAAAGAGAAAAAGACACCTGTCTAGTCACAAGCAGGCAGGAAAGCTGCCTTATTTTCATTTTTCTGACCCAAAAAAGAAAGGAAAGAATGACATGTGCTTTGTCTTCTGTAAGGAAAATGTGGTCTCTGTTCCCATTTCCAGCCATTCTATAATGCACTTGTTTAACTTATCCTACCGATTTGAGCCTTGAATATTTCCCTTCTCCTGATTTCCCCATACACATGGACAGAGATTGTGCTTTCCTCCCCAGAGCCCAGGTCGACATGTGGGATTTTCCTGGCCTATCTGCCCTTTCTGGGACCCCCAGAAATCCTACCTGTCAGCTCTCTGCCAAGCACACACTAAAGCCAGAGGTAGCTGAGGTTGCAAAGAGAGGACCCAACCTTAGCTACTTTCTTTTCTTTCTGCCCAGAGTGCGGTTCTGAGAGAGACGGGCTCAGGGAGCCAAGTGAGACAGTGGAAAGTACATTCTAAGGGGCCTCCAAGTTGACACTCTGTCCTCGTGTCCCTGCTGATTTCTTTCTCCCCGTTGCTGCTAGCATCAGCTATGCCTTTGCTTCGTGAAAATCTATAAACACGTGAGATTATCTCCTTTCTAGGAAAAAACAATCTCTTCACATAACCTCACACCTCTTCCTATCACCTTATTCTTTAGTAGTTTTAACTAAGTGCTGCTTCTCCTCGCCCTCACCCACCTCCTCCCTTTAGATGCTTCTAGAAATCTGCAAAGTCAAGCCAAAGGCTGCCATCCCCAGAGGTCCATTACCCACCCCAGTACGCCATTGTCCTTGACTAACTCAGTGCCTGTCTTTCTGCCACCTTTTTCCTATGCATATAAAAGATACACATGTATCTTTGTCTTAGGTTGTAAGGCTTTGCTTTGTTTTATAAAACAAAATCCATGTATGTCTTGTCCTAGCCCTTTTTCTTGCTTAAAAATGCACAGTATGCAGCCTCTGTCAGTAAGCACGCATTTCTAAGGTGATGTCTTTCCCCTCTGCTGCATTTAGTCCACAGAAGAGGAGGGAGTGGGCAGCCCCAGGTCCCTCACTCCCCCACCCCTGCAGTGAGACTCTGAGTTGCTGTAAAGGTGCCCGCTGACCTTCCCAGTCTTGTTTTTCCAACTTCCCTGCCTGCCTCCTCATTACGTTTAGGTCATTTTGAGTATTTAAACATCAGCTTGAGGAATAACAACAGCTGGGTGCATGAATAAAGTGCAATTACTGGACCAGGTTGAGGTTTTATTTGTTTGTTTTATTAAAAAGCCATCTTTCCTCTGGATTTCAGAAAGCTCTGTTGCATTTATTTTTGCCCAAAGTAAACCCAGTGGATTTCCAGGGTTGATCGTTTCCATTTCGCCATGGGCTCCATTCATTGAGGTTTCCATTTGAAATTTTCCAATAGAAATGACAGAACCAACTTGTTTAATGTAAAATTCAGCAGGTATGGAGGCACACCAGAAGTCTAGGTGGCTCTTCAGTGAAGCCTCCTCCACTTGTCTTGTTTCTCAAGGGGCTCCATTTCATCATAATACTAGTTAGTGTGTATCAGAAAATTTAGTAGTGTATTTAATGATGGCAAGATGAGCCAAGGAAGGAAAGAAGGAAGAAAATAACATTGAAGGAATTATGGAGAAAACAAAAGGGTTCATCACATTGTCTTCTTGAACAAGTTCCTTAGAGTATGCATACAACCTCTGGGAACAGATTATTTTCTTGGCATGAAATACTCAGATACTGTCTTATGGCTCAGTATCTGTGCTAGAAATTAGGGCTAAAAAAGTTCAGAAGGAATAAACACTCTCTGCATAATCAACATGACTGGCTTGGGGCCTTGTGGTTCAGCAGCCTCCTGAGTTGCCATAGAGGCAGGCAGGCCGCCAGTGTGCGTCAGGAGTAGTTTAAATACAAGTGGGAAAGTTAGGTGTGAGAGCTAGAATTTGAAAGCAAAACAATTTGGCATTTCCTAACCAAACATAGATACTTAAACTTCTGAAGCAAAACCAGTGTCACCTTGGAAAGAGTGTTTTCCAGGAAGGAGTGAACATGAATTCAAGTTGAGAACATAATACAGGTATTTGCATCGCCAGTCATTTAGGAGCAAAAAAACTTCCATAAACCCTTAAGCATACACCTTCCTTTAAGCCACTAAGAGATTTCACAGCCTGAGTGCAGAGTGGAATCAGACCTTGCTTCCTGGCAGCTCTGGGGCAGTTGGGCCAGAGGATAAGAATTAGAGAATTTAAAGGATGATTACTACATTCTTAGCAGAGCCCCTTGAGGATTTCTCTGAGTTACTAGCTCAAAAAGAGTTTGAGTTTTCATTCTTTCTTTCCCAATGAAGTGAAGCCTTGCTTATTACTTGGTAAGCCACAACAGAGAGCAGTGATTCTAGTTGTGGATTATTTTCCTTTGTGCTTCAATGACAATTCCGGAAAGAACATGTTTTGCTTAAGAGCATTTGCTGTCTCAGATGGGAGTGTTCTCTCCATGCCAATTCAGACATGAAGAAATGAAATCTCCTACTCCAGCTTGATTTACGGAAGTCACAACCGACAACACAGTGACGAGGCAGCTAGATCTGGGCCGACTGTCCAGTAGAATTCCTGTGATGCTGTGACAATTATAGTCTACTTCCTCAGTGACAGTGGGGTCCTTTCTTTAGCATTCTCATATGCCTTTATCTTTAGGGACTAATGATACATCTAATATTCCCACGAACCTGCTGTACTCACACAACATTCACTAATATTAACATATTAATATTTAATGTATTGCCCATTAATGTTTTTTTCCACAGTCTTTTTAAAACAGAGACATCTAATTAATTTTCTCAATTTTTTTTGCACAATTATCAATATAACATTTTTGAGACTGAGGATAAAAAACTGTAGTCCATATCTTCCCTGTCTAATAGTTATGCCCCCCCACACACACACACCGAGCCTTCCCATGGGATAGGAGGTGAGGGTGTCACAAGCAGATGGTATGACAGCACTAAGTGCCATCTCTTCACCCACCCTCTGGAGCCACTTAGTGATTGCATGACACATTTACCTGTCCCGCAGTTACTAACAGCATCTCCTTTCTCAAGTCAGGAAATTTTAACCCTTTCTTTGTTCACTCATTTATTTGACAAATCCTTATTGAAAGCTAATTGCATGAGACATTTTAAAAGAATAGGCACCAGGCTTTTGAAGGATGGGCAGGAGTGGGGTTTATATTCTAGCAGCAGGAGTGGGAGCTGAGTGAATGAAAACAGTTGACCCTTGACCAATAAGGTCTGAACTACAAGGGTTCTCTTATATACAGAAGGTCTTCTGAACAGATGGTGCAAACTTCAGGGATGGATACAGTATTGTAAATGCATTCAGGGGCCCACTGTACAGCAAATTGAGAGTATTCAGTGCTATGAAGGAAATAAAACAGGCAATTTGTTTTAGGTAGGTGGATAAGGGAAGTATTTTTTGAGCAGCAACTTGAAAAATGAAGGAACTAGGCCTGTACAGAACTGGGGAAAGAGTATCCTGAGTGGAGGGAACAGCTATGTAGAATCCCTAAAATGGGACCAGTGTGATGGGGTCAAGAAGGCCAATGTGGGTAGAGCAGAGTGGATGATGGGAGAGACAGGAAGTGGACTCAGCAAAGCATTCAGATTATACCAAAGGATGGCCCTGGTCAAAACTGGGTTTTCTTCTGGGAGAGAGGAAGCCTTCAGAGGTTTCTGATCAGGGGAATACTATGGCCTGGTTACCTTTTAAAGAGACATCCATCCTGGCTGCTGTATATTAGGGGTAAGGACAGAAGTGTGGAAGCTTAGAGAAAGGACATTGTTGAGGAAGTGTGTCAGTTGGTTAATGACTGTACAGCAAATCACCCCTACACCCAGCACCAGAATTGACGATATTTATTTATTATCTCTCATAAAATCTGTGGGTCAGGAATTCTGGAGTGAGCTAGCTGGGTGGTCCTGCTCTTAGTATCTCACAAGGGTGCAGTCAAGATGTTGGTCTGAGCTGTGGTCTAAAGATGTGACTGGGCCTCCTGCACCACGTACAAGATGACTCACGCACATGTCTATGGACAGGAGTCTGTCTCGCTTTCTTGCCGCTTGGACCTTTCCATGGGCCTGCTTGAGTATCCTTGTTAATTGACAGTTGGATTTCTCCAGAGTAGGTGGTCCACGAGAGAGCAAAGTGGAAACCACACTGTTTGTTTACGACTTAAAAGTCTTTTAATGTCATTTCTGCAATTCCCATTCTCAGTCATCGTGGCTGTGCCTGTTGGGAGGGGAAGATTCCTGGGTGCCGTCTTGAAAGTTGGCTACCACGAAGGCCTTCATAGCAGTTGTCCAGGTGGACAAGAGTTGCCCAGCAAAACCGGTCTTCTAAAAAGATACATGCATCTGAGTACACAGCTAGATAGAGATTTTCTTCTCTCTTGTTAGTTGCTTGGTGGCCTGCTTTTTAGCAAAGAAATCCACAGAACCAAAACATACTCTATAAATTATAATTCGTTGTTAGACTCTGGGATGTTTTAGCCATAGTGTAAAATAACAATTCACTTGCCTTAATTTGACAAATCTGTGATTATGAGTGACAGAATGATACACACTATGTGTTTCTCGATAATTTAAATAGCCTCCCCTTCTCTTGAGCAGACAGGAAGAAAGATGAATACACTTATGCTACCCTCATATTTTATATAACACCTATTTTGCTCCTCAATTGCCTACTGGTTTAGCTGTTTGAAAAGGCTTAATTTATCTCTTACCGAGCCATGCTCAATAAACAGTCATTCTTATAGCGACTTAATGGTAATATGCTTTAAGAACAAGTAAACAGGCAAGATACCACTGGCCCTGAAACTTCTGTCAGTTTAGTTTTGGGAACACAAGGTGGACTGGTGATGTCTTTCAACAAACAGCAGAATTATCTGTCAGAAAGGAGAATTCATTTAATGAGCGTAGGTGGAAATCACTCTAATTAGGAGAGTTGTCTGTAGCTTTATATTCGCTTCTCTGGTGATTATTTCTTATCTTTCCTTTGTTTTAGACAAATAAAAGTAACCCAAACCCAAATCTTTGGAGAAGCAGCCTTTAGAAAGAAAAAAATAAAGTGTCAGCAGCAATCACTGTGGCTAGTTGACCAGAAAGACATGTTACCTTGGCAGAATGCAAGAACTGGCAGCTTCAGTGGCAGAGGCTGAGCTGAATGCTGGTTTTCTGGTGATGGTCTTGTTTTAACAACAGTTGCCAGACTGGGCCAAATTGCACCTTCCCCATCTCCCACTCAGGCATAGAGAAAAATTTACTTTTTAATCCCCCGATGCATTTTATCACAGTTTTGAGAGTACAGTTTTTACTGCTTAAATTCAAACCTTTCCAGCTCTTTCCTACCCATGGACAGCACAATAAAAGGATGAATAATCCAGACTTTAAATTTAAAAGAATTCTATGAGTAGCAGGGAATCCTTGGCACAGAATCAGAGGCTGTTGTTCCTGAGGTCATTTCAGGATGTCCTGAGGCTGTGCATTTTACATAAATTCCCCTGTGAGGGTGCAGCATCCCCTAACACCACAAAACTGTTGTGTTTATGTTGTGCTTTAGTGCCAGTGAGTGATGAAGAGGAAGGAGCAGTTCTGTTTGACAACTCTGGCAAGACAGCTGCCGATCCCTTTGACACGTCTTCTGGATCTGTGCAGCTCATCGCAATAAAACCTACCGCCCTCCCTGTGGTGCAGCCCACCTCGGACAGGAGCCAGGAACCGGCAGTCCTCAATGGCGAGGTGAGCGCCCCAGGACCCAAAGGGATCAGAGCTAGTGTGGCCAGGCCCTTGTGAATCAGACCCGGGAGCCATACCACTGGTCTTGGTCATTTCAGTGCAGGTTGAGTCCAGGTATACAGGGCTCTCTTGGTCATTTTTACCTCTGCATGGGCCAGTCTCCTGGGAAGAATCAGGACACAGTCACCCAAAGTGGATTTGTCGGGCAATTTTTTTTCAGAGCCTTTCCTATCTTCACTGGAAATCCCAAAGGGTATGTTTTTAAAGCTGTAGTTATAAAGAGAAATAACTGACAAATTTCCCCACTCCCTTCCACATACACAGGCTTTGTCTTTCCTGACAACACACCCAAACTGCCCGTGAAGAGATGTCAGATGCTGAGAGGCTGGGAGGGACTTAAGTTGAGAGAGAACTAGAGAAGTGTCTGTCATCAGGACAGAGACGTGGCCCACAAATAGACTCTGAAATGAATTTCACTACTTGTAGCAAGTTTGAAAAAAACCCTTTGCCCTCTTCCAGGAGGAGATAATGAATATTACCATGTGAATCAGTATTCCTAAGGGCCTATAGTGGACTTGTAGCCTACACTGGAGAATGATGATGTCACCAAAGAAAAATGGATGGACAGAGAGCATATGTAGAGAAATGATAGGTACATAGGCAGATAGATACATAGATAGACACATAAACAGATAGATATATACATACATAGATACAGGCAGACAGGAACACATATGTAGACAGACACATAGACAAAACATAGATACATGGATGGATGCAGTTTAATGGAGAGCAAGAAAGCGGGTCAGATAGGAATCATTTGCTGTTCCTCTTTCTTCTGCAGCAGAATGATCAGTGGGCTGGAAAGGTTTAAGAACACATCTGTGGAACATGCATGTGGACACGTGCATTGCACATATGTGCACACACACCTACCTACTTAGGTTTTTCTCTGTTATTAAGTTGTTAGGTTGGTTGTTCATTTCATTTGTTTATATTTTGTTGTCGTTACTGCAATCAAAACCTCTCCAAGCTGAAAAGTCTTTTTCGCACCACACCCCAGCCTGCCATGGCCCCTGAAACAGCTGGGCGTTGTCAATGCACATCAGGGACTTGGCTTCATTCCCCCATCCAGGCCTGACTCGGGGAGCTCCTGTGGTTTTCTGCCAGAAAAGAACTGGGCCAGTCTAAATATAGGATGGGTTGAGCCTCACCAAATTTTAAAAGGAAATTAAATGAATTAGTCTTAGACTTAGAGCACTTCTTTCCCAACCTCTTCTTTTTCTAGACAGAGAAACTGAAACCAGAGGAGTCAAGTGTCTTGTTCAGTGTCACCCTGTAGGATGACGACAGGATCTTCAGGTCCCCTGGCTGCTGTCCAGGACTCTTCCTCTCTTTGACTCACTATGGCCCGTCAATGGAAAATAGCATTGCATGCAAAAGACTGTGAAATCTAAGCCACACTGCAAACCATCCCAGCTCTTCTGCTTACTCTCTGTGTGATCTTAGGCAGGTTCAGCTCTTTATACCTCGGTATTTCCACCTGTAAAATAGGGCTGTTTTGAGGATCAAGTACACATAGAGCACTGAGAACACAATAAATATGCTATCATCATCACCACTAGCCAATAAGCAAGGATTTGTTGATCATGTGCTTGATGCCCCTTGACTCTGTGACTTGGGACCCTGTATGTCTTCTCAAAGCCAATATGACCATTGCATCTTTCCTTGGGCACAATTTTGCCACTAGACATGAAGCCCAGTGATCAGAGGCCTGGTGAGCTGTCACTGATACACTAGTGACTGCTCTCGATTAGAGCCCTCTGTCTGGGAGGACCCAGCTAATGGCCACCACGTCTGCTTCTTTTCCTCTCTGCTTAGGATGTGACTGTCATGAGGACAGATGCCATGTCTCACCTGTATTCAACTTCAGCTCCCTTTTTCTGCCAGGCCCATAACCCTGTCACAGAAATGGATACTTGCTACATTTGGTCGTTAAAGGAATGGCCTTTGCTGGCATTTGGATTGAAAGCGAGCCCTAAACTGTTCTCTGTAATTTGCTGTCTTGTGGTGTTAGAGACAGATTGTCTTATAATTTTCTTCCTTCTCTTAAGGACACTTATTTATGTGAAAACAGCATAGCCCCAACCCATGAATTTTCCTTTTATGAATTATAGGACATTCTTTTAAAGATTATTTTAAAGAAAACATAAAAGCATAGAAAGTTCATAAAATAAGAAAAATCACTATAATTTCAGTACCCTAACATATCCTGTTTCCATTTTTTGTACCTTCTTTACAAGCTTTTGATCACTTGTGTGTGTTTCAGAATTTCACTCTACACAGATAATTTCACATCCTCTATCTCAAGCATTTGCTGCATTGCTGTTGTCTTTCTGATCAGTGCTAGTGACTTAATTGATTAGGACACTCATTCCCAATCATTGACTGGAAAACTCTTCTCCCGTTATTCAAACCTTCCAGATAGGTTTTGCCTTTAGTTTTGGCTGCTATCCATAACATTACAGTGAGTAATTTCACACATGGCTTTTAAAAAACTTTATTTTGAAGTAGTTTGGGGCTTCCAGAATTGTTGCATCACAGCACAGAAAGTTCCTCTATGTTCTTCACCGAGCTACCCCTGCAGACAAAAGCCATAGGATAATTACCAAACCTAGGAAATGAACATGGATATGCCACTATAAATCTCATTTGAATCTCACTAGTTTTCCTGCTAGTGACCTTCTTTTGATCCAGACTCCAGCCCAGGATCCTACATGGCATTTAGTTGTCTCCTTAGTCTTCTCCAGCCTGAGCTAGTTCCTTCATCATCCTTTGTGACCATTCTGCTTCTTTCATGGCCATTGCTCCTTGAATAGTAATCATGTCCAGTAATCATGGATCATATCCTTCAATTTGGGTTTGTCTGATGTGATCTTATGAATGGGTGCAGGTTATACATCTTGGCATAACCCCAGGAGCCACGTGTCATGAGCATCTGTGAGGAACTGCTTGATCCTGATGGGTCTGAAGACCACTGATACTAACTTTCATCTCTGACTTGGAACCTCTCTTGGAATGTTGCTTTAGTAGAGATTCCAGAAATGGGTTCCTGGCTCGGAGGATGTCTTGCTAACTTCTCTTATTTTCTCTATGACAAGGAGAACAGGAGAATAATTAAGACCTGTGAAATGCTACCAGTCTAAACATATCATTAGAGACCAACAGGAGGACATCTTTGCGAAAGTTAGAAAAAAATAACAGGACTCCAGTTTATGTTTCTTCAAATGTGGCAAAAACAAAGCATCTAAAACGCAGCCTGATGTTAGCTGACCTCAGGCCTTTTAGTTTGGTACATCTTTACCACTAGGCGAGTTCTTTTCTAAAATAGCAGTGTGGCATATCAGATCCCAACTAGAGGTCTCTGTGATCACTTACACAGCTCTTTGGGCAGCTGAACATTTGTCCTCAAGGACAGGATATCATTCTCATGACTCCTGTGAGCTGCATGAAACACTGCGTTCTTACCATCCTTTCCGACCAAACATAGGCAGTCCTCCAGTGGCCTTGGGTTTTGTTGAGTGTTGCTATCGCCTGCTGATTGCCGTTGCTTCGCCATTCCCTTTCCTCTCTCCAAACAAAAATCAGGGAAAAAATGGAGTAACTTTATTATTTTTTTAAGATTTATTTATTCATACAGAACTGGGGTACAGGCCAGAGGGTAAGGGTGAGAGACAGAGTGGGGGAGTATAACAGAGAGATTACCTGAAATACACTGCTGAGGGGAGCAGTAGAGGGTCAGGAGGGTCCTGCCATGCCATGTGGTCACCTCCTTGGCCAGGGATTGAACTTGTGCTGCAGTGGGCTGTGGTAGCTTCATAGTGCTGTGCTTTTTTTTATTTATGTATGCACACAGAACTGGGGTACAGGCCAGAGGTACAGGGGCATTGAGAGGATTCACCCGAGACAGAGTGGGGAGCAGAACAGCCCACTGAAAAAGTACACTGCTGAGGGGAGCAGCAGGCAGGTCAGGAGAGGTCTGCTGTGCCATGTGGGTCACCTCCAGGATGGGGCTTGAACTCATGCTGAAGTGGTTTTAGCTTCTCAGTGAGGTGTTTTAACCTACTGTGCCACTAGGGAGGGCCCCATAGTGCTGTGCTTTAACCCACTGTACTACCGGTGGGGGGGGGGGCCAAAATGGAGTAACTTTAATGGACAAAAGGAAAGGAAGGGCATTCTGAGACCCAGTTATACAGTCAACATTTTGCCTCGCCCCTTCTTTCAGATGCCCCGTCCTTTCCCACTTCTGAGCCCCCCGACACTGCATTCATACTGCTAAAGTGTCTCCTCCATCCCACTCCACCCAAGCCCACCCACTGAGTACTCTGTTGCCAGTTACTCATCTCCCTTCCCCTTCTCTCCCTTGGTCTTACCTACAAGGAAATCCTACTAGCCCCATGTTAACAATGATATTTGTAAGTCATTTTCAGCCGCTGGCCATTTAAACGAACTGTGTGTATGAACACATGCTCACGACCACCCTAGGGGCTAGGGCTGCTTGCTGACATGTGCTGCTTAATGTCATGTATAAGTTCTGAGAAATACTCTATTAGGTGATTCCATCATCATGTGAGTGTCATATAAGGACACAAACCTAGATGGTTTAACTTACCACACACCTGGGCCAGATAGAGCTCACTTTCATACATGAGGTCCCTCTGGGGCTAAAATGTCCTTGTGCTTTGAGTGACCATATTATACCCCCTCCCTCATGCTGAAAGATACATGCAGGGATTAAGTAAGGTGACCAAGGTTACACAGCTAGGAAGAGGAAGAGTAGGATTTCAACCCGGACAGTTGGTCTGGTTCCAGAACATCCACCCTAAGCCACAGCTCTGTGCTGCTCCATCACTAAGCTGTGAGTGACTGCAAGCAGCAGAATTATCCTCCCACGAGTGTTTGCTTATTAACCCAAATGAACTCTGATGAACATTGCACTAAGAGTTGGGGATGAGTGTTAGAGATTGGACTTGCAAGTAAGTTTGTCTCAGGAGAGGACCCTGAACCTGTACTCACCTGTGACAGACAGAGGAAAAGGGGAGGACCGAGGAGAAAAGTTCCTTCAGCAGAAATGAGTACTGCCTGACCTTAATTTTTGCAGTCTTGCCCTTCTAACAAATTTCAAGGTAATGATCTAAATAGAAGAGAATTAAGAAAACAAAAAGAGGTTAGTCTAAAGCACCTGCAATGGCAGGTCAGGGTTCGTGGTTCTGATTGCCAGAAGCCCAGCATTCTAAGCTTTGGGGCTTGCTACTTGGACTTTCCAGTCCAGGGGAGGCACAAAGATAACTGTAGCCCAGTCCCCCATCTTTAGCATTGGTCAGACAAGTGAGGGAGCTCCTCTCTCATATCCTGGGGACCTCCTAGAAGCTTCTGTTCTCCTCTCACCTCCTCTGTATTTCTCATGTGCCTTGAAAATCCTGATTCAGTGGGTCTGCCAAAGACCCTGAGCCTGGATTTTTGCCAGCTCCTATGCACTGCCAGGTAACTGCTCCCTTGGCCAACTTCCAGATGAAAATTCTCAACTCTGGCCCTCCCTGGTGGCGCAGCAGGTTAAAGCACAGCACTAAGAAGCGAAAGCCACTTCCACAGGAGTTTGATCCTCACCTGTCCGGGAGGTGACCACATGGCGCAGCAGACCTCTCCTGACCCGCCCGCTGCTCCCCTCAGCAGTGTACTTCGTCGATCTGCCTGTTCTGCTCCCCACTCTGTCTCTGGTGAATCTTCTCACTGCCCCTGCAACTCTGGCCTGCACCCCAGTTCTCTATGCATAAATAAATAAATCTTAAAAGAAAATTCTCAACTCTGACAGACCCGCACCACTGCCATCCCCCAGTCACTCCCAGGTGAAATCTTCCAGTCCAGGGACTTTGACTTTGAACCTTCTGCCACTTCCTTGCCTTTCATGCATAGTGGTTAACTGTGCAGACTCAGAACTTGAGCTTGAGGTCAAATCCTGGCTCCTTTCTGATGATCTGGAGGACCTTGAGAAAGTTGCTTAATCTCATCTGTAACATGGGCAGTGATACTAAGCCAGCTTGTGGGATGCAGTGAAGATTAAGAAGCAGCCAAGTAACTGCACATTATGCCTCTATAGAGGGGAGTACTTACTCCAAAAACCGGGGTGTCCCAACTCCACACTTTGGACCTCCATTTCTTCACACTTACCAGACTTTTGAGGGTTGTCCCTTGAAATCACTAGTCCTCTGTAGGTGTTACATCCTCATTTGTCCAGTAACAGCCATCCGTTACCATGTCTCTGATGAGTCTGAGCTACATTGGCCATGTTCCTCTCTGTGACCAGACCAGTGTCTGCAGCCCTTCTTTACCCCACTCATCCCAATTCACCCCTACCTGGGCTACTGAGGCAGAGACTCCCACATCGGGAGGATTGTCCTTTGAAATTACAGCTGAGGGCTTGGGCAGGATTGAGCTCCAGACCACAAAGTGTCAAGGGTAGGCCTGAGCAGACTTAGGCAGACTAGAGAGAAAGGGGCCCTGATGGGAAGTCTGGAGTGATGCCGGGGAGGGCCAGGCTCCTCTATCTGAGGCCGCCATTATGGGCTGGTTTTGGAAGAGGGCGCAGGTGGGTCTGGCTAAGCCAAAGAGCACAGGTGAGGCCTAGGGCGGCTCTTTAGGAGTCACAGCCTCGGAGAGAGGCCTCCCACCTGTCGAACCAGCTGGTGTGTGTGGCCTGAGTCTGTCTGTCTCTTCCCAGGTGAACAAGGCCCTGAAGCAGAAGTCTGACATTGAGCACTATCGGAACAAGCTGCGCCTCAAAGCCAAGAGGAAGGGCTACTACGACTTCCCTCCGATGGAGACAAACAAAGCTCAGACGGAAAGAAAAAAGATGTATGAAAAGGCCCCAAAGGAGATGGAGCATGTTTTGGACCCCGATCCAGAGTTGTGTGCTACATTTGCTGAGTCTAAGAACAGGTGCAGTCTCTCTGGAGCTCTGAAGGTCGCTGTACCGTTGGGAGGAGGGTACCTGCACAGGGCGACCCCAGTTGCTTGACCTGTGAGCTCAGACGTCAGTCTTTGCAGGCTGTTGATTCAGGCGGCGCTGGTCTGTGAGAACAGGGATGCCATAATGAGTCTGGAAGGATGAAATGGAAGCCATTAAAAAAATACTTGGGCAAGCCATCATTGTCCTTTAGCTTAATGATATTTTGAGACCCATAGCTGTTTTCAGAGCTGGGTGAAGATATAATTATCAGCTGTTATGCAACTCCCAGATCAAGGGACATTATATTTTTTCAATTATTTTAGTGAGTCTCTTGCATAAGAAAAGGAGATTGCATACCTCACCTTTTCATTGGGCTTCAGTAAGTAGTTACCACATAGCTATTCAGATATCTGTGCGGGGTTCATCTCTGCAGTTCATAGATTTGCTGGCACCTGCTGTGCAGTAGGCACTGTGCAGGATGCTGAATATCATCATGGCCATGCGTGCCTTTTCATTCATGCATTTATTCAACTCACTTAGTGTTTTATGGCCATGAGACAGCTTACTCACTGGGTCTGGTGCAATAGAACAATAACCTCCCCAAAGTTTATTACTCACAATTGCAATGGGTATTTGAAGCATGAGGCACTGTAATCATCTTAAAGAGGGCTCTGCCTAGTAAGGGAGGGTCATTGGAACTGACATCCCTCCGAGCTCTGTTGCTACCTGAGGGGAGGGTGGCCTCACCAGCTGGGGAGAGCGGGGGAAGCTAGTGCACTCAGCGCACTCCCCTTTCTGCTTTCCTTCTCCAGCCTGAAGTTCTTTCATCGTTGGGCACCTTGTCTGTCAAATAGACCTTCTCCTTGGCAACAGCCCCTTGCTTTGATCATGGGAATGCTGACCCATGGCACGGCCTGGGCAGATGCACCCTCCATAGACCAGGCAGGACAGGACAGCTCTGGCCTGAGTGGGTATTATGAAAAGCAAACTTGACTGCATGGCAGGCCTGGATGGAGGCCACAAAAGCATGCTGAGAGGCGGGGCATAGTTTATAAGTGGCATTGGCATAATTTTATCTTCAACAAGGAAGAGACGGAATTCTCAACCAGTGATGAATTCACCATGCTGCTCATTAGGCTTAGTGGATATGGCAAACTATTGATCTCAAATCCTGCCATGACAGCAGTCACAATGCAAGTGTCACCATGATGATAATGGTAGAAGAAAAGATAGGGGCTTTATGGGGAGACTGGGGGCTTCTTTAACTTTTACTTTACACTTCAAGACTTTTTTCTTCAGTGGGCTTTTGTGTTTTTTCGGGGCTTCCTGCTGATATTCAGAAAGTGATTCAAAGCCCATGCACAAATAAGAGGAACTTATCTTGGATGTTATTTGAGAAATAATTAAAAATGTCAGCTAAGGCTTTTTATAAAAAGGAGGAACAAAATTTTTTTTCTACAGAAAATTTTTGCCTAGCAAAATTCAGGCTAGATTCTGATGGCCTATGGATGCTGGGAGTATGTAGTTAATTCTCAGTAAATTCTGCTGACGACATGAGGCATTTTCTGCAAAGTGCGAACACTAATGTTAATTTTTTTTTTTTTTGACCAATTAAGGGGAAAATGGGGACTGCTGCCTGTTGGGTGAGTTGGGGGTAGGAATAAGGATGGGTCAGCCGGAGATGGGCCAGGGGGAAGGGAAGATGGACAGAGACTCAGTATGCTCTGAGATTTTCCCATCATGTTCTACTGCTGACTCCAGGGGCTGCTGTGTGTAATGTTATCGCAGGTCAGAGTTACCTGTTTATTGCTGTTCAGTTTTGGTCTCCAGAAGTCCTGTTGTCAAGGACAGTAAGAGAATCATTCTCTAGTCCAGAGGTGGGGTCAGTTACTGGAATTTGCCCTGAGACCTAACTTAAACCAAAGACAAAGTTTGACTCCATATGTGGAGTCATTCCCAAAACTTTTAAGAGTTTCCACAACTTTTCCTTTAAAGTCAGTCGCACACCCCCATTTGTGTTTTATGAAATTCTTACCTGGAGACGTGAAGCACAGATAGAATGGAGGCAAATGTCAGCGCTCTTCTGTCGGGGCCCTTGGCTCCCATCCTCCTGCAGGCCGCCCCACTTCCTTACCACCGGCATCTCTGGCTCACCTCGGGAACTGACACCACGAGTGAGATGTCGCTGACACCCACTACAACAGCCTCAGTCAATGACAGATGGGAACTGAGGGGTCAATGCCCCCAACAGGACAACTCTGTGTGCTAAGCTATGCTGTTGTCATAAACGTGTTCTAGCTTCTATATGTGATTCTGGGGCCTGCCTTTCCCTGGCGTGCCTCCGATTCCACTTTCTAGAAATAGAATCTCACCTGCAAGTGTGACTTTCATTAGGAAGCCAACAAGTCAGAAGCCATCCCCAACCACCTCCTTTATTCAGGGTGCTCTGGCCCCCCACATCCCTGCCCTGGTCACCCAGCCAGGTGGCATTCAACTAGGGACAGCCCTGAGCTCCAGATCCTGCCAGAATTACTCAACTGAGACAGTCCTTTTCCTGCTCATCTCATCTTGCCTACACTTTGCCCTCACTCCCAAGACACTGCACCGTGACTACCCTGGTGCTCCCCGATGGGACCCCCATGGCAGGGTGTGCCCCATCCTCTCGGCATCGGTACGTGTAACAAGCTGTCTTTACCATGGCAGTCATCTCCTGACTTGTTGGTCTTGCATTACTTGAATGGAATAATGGAATGAAATGTCTCCCATATTTCTCCAGTGAGTTTGATGATCTCCACTCACCTCAAACATTAATCTGCCCTATATCATACCTGCCCTTCCCGCTGTCATTTTCCCACTTCCCAACTTGCGGTTCCTGGAATCCTCTTTCATATAAACCACTTGCACTCAAATCATCACAGAGTCTACTTCTGCGGGAATCCAACCTACAGCACGACTAATGAAGACTGTGTTTGATGCAAGTAGGTCCCAGTTCACCTTTGTGGAATCCTAGGATTTCACAGAACACTACTTTCTTAAACTCTAGTGGGATTTAAAGTCCTAAAAGTAGGGGTCCCCCATGGTGGCGCATGGGTTGGTGGGTTGGTGCGCTGCACTGCAAAGCTATGCCAAGCCATGGCCACTTCAGTGCAAGTTCGATTCCTGGCCCCGGAGCTGACCCACATGGCACAGCAGACCTCGC
>NW_004567116.1:17227082-17252496 GCF_000260355.1 Condylura cristata | reverse complement strand
CCAGACAACAATCCTTACAGAGGTAAAGACCATACCTCTGGGGTTTGCAAGTTTCAGAAGTTATTTACTTTTCAAGCATGTAGCAAAGTACCAGTAGGAAATGAAAATATCTAAAGGAACTTTTACTTGATTAAAACAAGTAATTTCTCTACCTGAAAATCCAATTTATTTCCAGTTGCCCACGCACTGGTGGTCTGGTCGATTAAGATCCATGTAAAACAGCTACCTTTAAGCTGTGTACTATAATGGAATTTTGTCTTTGAAGGCAAAGGAGATGGGCCATCTCTCCTGTGTCTAAGCTCTCACCCGCAGTCTTGGTTCTCAAAAGGGCTCCACCATCTTGCTGTTGTATTTCTAAACTCCAGAATAACCTACTTTAATGTCAATTGCTAATCCTAGTATTTACTCCCCCACCACCCTTATTAGTAAATCTTTTCTAAATGGGCTAATTGGCAATCTCAGGACAGTGGTGAAGTCTGCTTTTTCAAAAAAAATTATTTGTAATTAGGTCAAGGATAAGAATTCTTTGGGGTCTGCCTTACAGTGTGAATCACTCAAAACACATTCTGTGTCACAAGGTTGTGCTCCATTCCTGAAGGAAGTCTCTAATTACAGATAACTACAGGGCATGGTTGATAATGTTAGGTTTAAATTCCTATATTAGTCAGGATCCTTTTCACTGCAAATGATGGAAATTCAGCACAAACTGGATAAATGAAAAGAGACTTTATCTTTGAGCATTATTTGGAAGGTTAAGGCTTCAGGCACGCAGAGACCCTAGAAGTCATTCAGTGTCTCCCATATTTTTCTTGCCCTCTCTTCACTCTCCACTGGCACCTCTTCGGACTGGCTCTCACCTCGGAGTGACAAACTGCTTGCCAACCACTCTAGGCTCGTATCTTCTATTCTTAGAAGCCTCAGTGCCAAGAGAATGCCTCTCCCCTGGTTGCTTTTGCAAAGCACTGAGGCACCATCTCCTGCACCCACCCTCTGAGCATCACTGCGGTCAGTGACATGCATTATGGTGGTTGTGCAGCCTGGGTCACATGCCTTCCTGAAGGAAGAAAAGTAGAGCACTTGCCAAAAGAAGTTTGTCGTAAGGACCAGGCAAGCAGAGGCCAAAGGCAGTCTCTAAACAGGTGCAAGCAACTCGTGTTGAGGGAAGTTCTGATAGCGTCTGTTTTATTCACTAGGCTAATTGCAGGGGTCATGTTCTGCCTTGGGATTTCTCATGCCTGTTCTGGAGTAACAATATGCGACTGTCACGCACCATTAGCCGCTGTGGTTGGTGACAAGGCGTGCACTGCCAGCTGTCTGGCTTCCCCCATATTCACTGGGAATAGATATCATTACCTCACCTTCACGAGGGGGCAAAATCTTACAATTGAGACAAAATAGATGGTATTGGGGGAGTTCTCTGAAGGCAGATGCTCTGAAGTGCAAGTTATTTGCAGCGTGAAGTTTGTCATTGGAGGAGAAGGAAGTTGCTAGTGATTTTCTCTGTCCTTTGTCACTCTGCAAGATCACATAGATATCACCTGCCCCCTTTCATAAGTGTTGCCTCTTGTGGATGGAGAAAAGCACAGCCAGACCCTCACCGAGTTGCTGTTTCTTCCCCACTCCTCAAAAATTATTCTAGTGGCAAATGGAACAAGGCAGTGGGACAAATGCAAACATTTCCTAGGGGGTGGTAAGTGGGGCCTGTGGCCATGCCTCTTGCTGGGCCTGACGGGTCTATGCCCAGATTGTGGCTGGTCTGTGTTCATCTTGGCTGAACATCAACCTCCTAAGGCCATCCCATCCAGGTGTCGCCCATCCTAGTCACCCTCTGTCACATCTTTATTTCTTTGAAGATTTTTTTTTAAAGATTTATTTGTGCATACAGAACTGGGGTACAGGCCAGAGGTACAGGGTCAGTGAGAGGATTCACCAGAGACAGGGTAGAGAGTAGAAACAGGCAGACTAACGAAGTACACTGCTGAGGGGAGCAGTGGGTGGGTCAGGAGAGGTCTGCCACGCTATGGGTCACCTCTGGGGCAGGGATCAAACTGATGCGAAAGTGGCTTTCACTTCTTAGTGCTGCACTTTAACCCGCTGCGCCACCAGGGAGGGCCTTTTTAAAGATTTATTTATGCGTACAGAACTGGGGCACAGGCCAGAGGTGCAGGGTCGGTGAGAGAATTCACCAGAGACAGAGTGGGGAGCAGAGTAGGTATATTGATGAAGTACACTGCTGAGGGGAGCAGTGGGCGAAACAGGAGAGGTCTGCCGCACCATGTGGGTCACCTCCGGGGCTGGGGACCAAACTCTCGCTGAAGTGGCTGTGGCTTGTTTACAGTGCTGCATCCTAACCCGTCTGACACCAGGGAGGGCCCTCGGTCACAGCTTAATAGTGGGTATCATTCTTTGAAATTATCATGTGAATTATCTTTCTCTTTCATTCAAAAGCAGGCTCCAAAAGAGCAAGGCCGGGTCTGTCATCCTCACTGTAGGTCCTTATCTTCCTCCACAGGGCCTGGTACATAGTGAGCACTAAGTAAATATTGGATGCATGGATGGACGGACAGATGGAGGGACGGACATACAAATGAGCCCCAAGTTGCCTGTCATTTTGTGGCTCTTTACTCCAGAAGGGATTCCACTGTGGTGAAGATAGAACAGAAAAAGTCCATCAGCATTGCAGTATTAAGCAGCTCATTAGCCACAGGGATTATTAATACCTGGTGGAAACCTGTGTGTGAAATCGGAAAGATAAAAGGAACAGGAGGCTCTGAGTCAACAAAGTCAGCAAAAGCAAGTTTGTCTCCAGCTAGCTGTCCTCAAGGGTCAAAGGAGAGTCCCTGCCCTTGCCATCTGCAGAATTTCAGAGGAGATCACAACATTGCAATTGATTATTGTTACCTAGTTTTCATATGAAAGAACATTTACCATTCAGCCAAAAGGTTACAGTATGGGGGGGGGGATCATCTTTATTTCACTTTTTCTATGGCCCCTCATGGCCCAGTAACAAATACCATCAATTCTGAGGTTTGCGAGGCAAATCCAAACCCTCATTGGCTGCCTGTAGTTTGGATCAGTGGAGAATTCCATCTGTCAGGGCATTTGCTGCATCATAACAGTGGTTGAATTTTCTTCAGGCAACAGATGAAGAACTCCGTCTACCGAAGCCGGCAGAGTCTGAATAGCCCGAGCCCTGGAGAAACAGAGATGGACCTTCTGGTGACTCGGGAGCGACCCCGGCGCGGAATACGTAACAGCGGATATGATGTAAGTCTCGGGCGGGCTGAGGTGAATACCAGCTTGGCTTTCCCCCAAAAGGAAGACGATAGACATCTCATAAGGTTTCAGTTTACTGTATGATTGTAGAATTTTTTAAAAGCACTAACATGTTTTCTGTTTTATTCTTCTTTATTGCCCACCTGTTTTTTTTTCTCTCTCTCTCTGTAATAGAAACCTTTTCTTGAAATCTTTTTTGTTGAAAAATTGCTAAAATTGTCTCGTTTCCTAGCCCCATATACCTGAGTTCATCTGTTTTTGCAGAGTAAGATTACCTGAAATGTGTCAGCGTGACAAATTATAGGTAAAAGGGCTTCAATGTCACAATTCAACTATTTTATGGATAGATTGTTGTTAACCTTCAACTCAAAGAGATTCTGAATGTGCTTACTGGCCCCTCTGCCCTTAGAAGATCAGTAGGAACCCTGGCCACGGTTAGTGTTCATTTGAACACAGCCTCGTTTGAATCCATAGCAATGCTGAGAAGTTGGATTTGTTCCTGATTTCATAACTCCTCAATATGCCATGGAAACAATGTGATGCCCAACAGAGGGATTTGGTGGTTTCATACGATGAAGCGCACACTGTGTGGTGAGCTGCAGGCTGCTGGAACCCTTCCTATCCCGACCAACCTCCCCAGGTGATTTGCAGTTCGTTCCCTCCCCACAGTTGTTTACTTCCGGTCACGTGGAGTCGCACCGAGGTGCCCAGGTGAACCACTCCGTGGCAGGGGTTCAGTAGCGCTTCCTCTCTTCTGCTCCAGAATTTCGTACATACTCTTAGGTTTTGTAATATGTCTCTTTCCCATGGCTCCTAAAACAGTAGACAACTACAGATTAAACATTTTCTGTAACACAGCTGCAATTCAATTATGTCTGGTTCAACTTTTGTTATTGAAGAATTTGTCATTTGAAAATGATGCTTATTTCTTAAATGGACTGTGCCGATTTAAAGATTTTCCCTCCCCTCAAGACCAGTCACTGCCTTTCTCACATGAAACAGTTGGTTAGTTTGGCTTTATAAAATTCCAGATGCTCTGGGCAGATTTTTTTTTTTTCATCTGAGTTAAAATTATGTTAATTTTTCTCCTCATAAAAATATTGCTTATACCAAACTCAGTCATCAGTTTGATAATCAGCCTGTGGTTAAAAGTCAGACATTTGAGGTTCCTGCTAAGTCTCTTCCAACTAATAACAAAGATTCTCCCCGGATGCTGTGGTTTGGAAGCTTTTTCTTCTGCTCTGTCACCTGAGGTATGACAGGATTCTTAATTTATGTCAAGATTGGTATTAATAGGTTTCTTGTGAGATTCTAGGCACAAACACCTTTACAGTTTGAAGAAATAGGCCAGAGATTTCCCTATTAGTACTAAAAAGAGAACTTTGCAGAATTTTTTCAAAAACTATGACTTACCTTGCAATACTCTCTTCATATTTTACAATGACATGCTAATAAATTACCTAGAACAAGAAAAGGAGAGACATAAGCTTTATCCCTCACAAACATTATGAATGTTCCAATTGCAGATTAGTTTAGGGGAGACCCACTTCATTCAGATGATGTTATTTAAAAAAATATTTCTTTGCAAAATGCATACAATCTCAAAAACACGAGCAGATGTAAATTTCCTTAGGGGAAAATGATCATCTAGGGAACAATTTTCCAAATTTAGGCTATTGGCTTTAAGGATGCAGTTACTTCTTCATCTCCTCCTGTGTCCTTTATTCCAGCCGGATGAAAGTAGCTCTCACTGACTGCACAGGCCCTATTGGGCTTTTTGGTGTATGTTATCTGACTGAATTTGCACAGCATAATGAGGTAGTCTCATTATGCCCATTGTGTAAATGAGGAAACTGAGGCATAGACATTATTTGTCAACCCAACTCCATTGCTTACCCCTTAAACGCCATGGGGTTCGGCTTCCACATACAACCATGCCACATCTTCACAGGACAATATATGTCCTATTTTTCTGATATCTAGAAGAGACTAGCTGTCAGGTCTCACAAGAATTCTGGCAAGCATAACTCTCACAAGCAAAAAATGGATCAGCAGTTAGAGTAGAAAAAGAAGGGAGTCATAGTTTTAAACAATGCATCTTTTTATGAGCTTTTCCCCAAAATGCCAAGGTTCTGCTGGCAAAAGAGCCCAGCAGTGACCAGGTCATTCAGCTGGAAACATGTCATACTTTCTGCAGGGGTCTGAAGCCAGGCCAAGATAGCCAAGTGTTGCTGCCAGCTGAGAGAAGACCAGGGAAACCTGCTCCTTGACATGAGAAAAGCAAAAAGATTGATTTAATTGTGACTTTTCCAGAAATTGACTGTTTCAGAGTCCAAAGGAAAAGCCTACATGTAAAAAGAGAACAAATAAATAAGTGAGCAAACACAGGTGATATAGGCAAATCCCAGCCCCGGGGTTGATGGCAGCCTGGACTGTTTCAGAATGTTTCCACTGAGCAAGAGGTGTTATGACCTGCAGAAGAGACTCCAAGGGGTTTGGGACTCCTGGTGTTTTGTCACAACAGTTCTCAATCCCTTGGTAACCCTAAAAGTGAAGGGATACCACACAGTCCTGGCAGTAACTGTGGCTCACTTGGGTAATAATTTTCTAGGAGGAGCAGGAAGAATGTGTGCTTCAAGAAAATGTCCAAAACTGATCACCCCTTAAAGTCCAGACCATATCATTACAATAACTTTGGCAAGAAATTAATTCCTCTTGGTGTATAACAGTGGGTAGAAAAGGTAATTCCAGTCTAAAAATCTAAAAAAGCAGAATACTTCTTTTTCTAAATATTTTTTTTTCTAAGTATTTTTAAAAGCCTTATGTTCCAAATGAAAGTCAAGTAGAAAATCACAAAGCCATGAGAAAGAGAAAATATCCAAATGTGAATTCTCCAGCAGAATAAAGATCCAAGCGATTTTTTCCTGCAGCAGCTAGATGGTTAACCCCTATATGTGGATGAGACTCAGCTTTTGATTCCAAAGGGCAAGTAATAATCAAGTCATTCCCCAGAAGTAAAAATGTACCTCCTCAACCTTGATGTGTGTTTGGAGTTTAAAAATCTCTGACAGGAATGGGATCAGCTATGTGACTATTCGAGAGGGTGACTCTGAAATGGATTATTTGAATTATCACTTTAAAAGTTAATGCTGACCTCCTGGAAGTGGGAACCTTTGCAGGCTACATCCTTTCAGTTTCTCACCAGCACCATGTCCAAAGCTCCATCCCTTGGGTGTACCCAGAGAGAGTTCGTCTGGACTCTGGGGCACCAACCCTATCTAACATGGGCCTCTGGGCTTGAAAACATTCCAAAGAAGGACGAATCCTGAGGTGATGTCACACCTGGAACATGCAGAGACAGAGACAGCTACAGTGGTTATCCTCATAGACCAGGCTCAGCTGTAGAAAATGATTCAAACAAACCTATCTAAAAGCTGACTGGGAAAAACTAGATGCTTACAATAGCATTGGAGAACTAAAGGAACACTCCTAGAAAGACTTTCAAAACACACCAGCCCTGGAGAGGGGCTGCTGCATCTGCTCCGGAGTGGCCGAGTGGCAGAAAGAAGGGCCCTGTCTCATTCCCTCTGTCCCAGCCGCACACTGGCGCATCTAATCAACAGAGTCTGAGTCTCATCCACTGCGAGCCGCTGCCTCACAGAGAGCTGGGGATGTAGGTTAGAGGTTCAGCCTCAGCACCACAGAGATGCCTGCTGCAGAGAGGTTGCCAAGTGTTGGCCCACCATCCCTGGCACAGGCACAGGTAAAGGCAAGAGGAGAGGAGTATTTCTAGGTAAGGCAATACGTGCAGAGCAGCTGGGGGAGTCAGTGGAGGAAAGTAAAGCAAAGAGGGAGGTGGACACATCCGTTGCTCAGAGCTCAGCCCTGGGCTGTTGGTCTGGGCACATTGTGTTGTATGTCATGGGCCGTTAATCTTGCTGTTCTCTCTTGGCTGACAGCGCAGCCACCTCCCTTTGTTCCATGTGAGCAGTGGTTACTGGAAGGAAGCCGCAGAATCGGGACCAGTGTTTTGATAGGTTCCATTTACAGGGGAATGCAATATGATCTGGAAAGCTCCTAGCTGCCTGCTATCGCTTCTACTGAATCTAGGGCCATCTAGGTAACTTTGTAAATCTTATGATTAAGGGCAGCCTGTGCAGTCTAGCTGCTCTCCCAGCTCCTCGCTCCCCAAATCTGGCATCTTACAGCTTTGGCCTGACAGAAGATGGCGAAGTGTAGGAATGTCCTGGCACAGCATGATATTCCCAGTTAAGGGTGTAACCAACTCTTGGCTTCCTGGGGAAGCAAATGGTTGGATTTGGGGATTCTATTACTGATTTCAGAAGCCACCTTCCTGTTGACCACTAAGCTAGGTGCTCTTGTGTTGACTCTGCTTCCACCACCCTCATGCACTTCGCATCTTCACTAGGACTGTCTTTCCTGTGTCTACCATCTCAAACTTTAATTTCTCTTACCTCTGCTAGCTACTGTAAGTTATCAGTAACCCTGGCTTGATATGTTATCTCATATATGTAGTTTCAACTACATTGCATTTTGTGGCTTTTAATCCTAGGAAAGTAACAGAAAGTGGGAAATCAGTCTCTGTGGAAGAGCTCACGGCAAAAAGGGCAAGGTGTGGGCTGGTGAAAGGGGTCTCGTAGTCCATATTTCACAGGGCTACCCAGAAACACACAGGTTAACCTGTGTACAAAGATAGCAGCCACTTGGCAAGTGGGAAGCAGGCAGTGGCTTCTGGCTGGCAGGTTTGGGAGGGAGCAGGCCAGCTTTCAGGATGGCCTAGTGACCTCACTCAGAGGCAGGCCTCCCTGCAAGCCCAGGACTGCTCTCCCACGCAGGTTGTGTCCCACTGGGCAGGCAACAGCTTCCCCTCTGCTGTGAACACTGTGCTCCATCTGCTCATTCTCTGATTCCCTGTGCCCGGGACCCTGCCTGCCTACTCTTGGTACCGCCCACCCATCTGTGTCTTTTGGATTCTGAGACCGCTTAGCCTCTTGACCTAGGGCAGCCATGTGCTGCAGCTTCCCAGCGTGCTCTCGATAAGGGATCTGAAGGGGAGGGGCAAAGGCAGAACTGGGTGGAGCTCAAAGTTGGGCTGTGAGCAAAACATGGGGCTTTTGTATTCTGGTAGTGACCAGTCACGGGGTGTCATTGGGTACAGCTACTCTCTGTAGCCTAGGGCATTCCCCAGCAAGAAAGTGGGCATTGCCAACTCCCATCAAAGCCCAGGGAGCTAGAGTAATTCTTAGAGGATGGGATGACCTGGCAGCAGGCAGTGTGTCCAGCAGCCAGGGAGACCGTCCCATGGTTCTGAGCAGCATGATGTAACCTCCAAGCCCCACCGACTAGTTCCTTTCAACCCTGTGGGCACTTTGGTCCACTCGTGGCCCCCAAACCCCGCAGCAACCAGAGGCCAGCAGGTACAGAGAACAAACACCCCCTTGGGAATTGCTGTCCCTTTTATTTCCTCTAGCAAGCACATACTGAGTACAGTGGAACCGTGGTACCTTATGTGCATTTGAGTGCCTGCAAATTCAACAGACCTGGAAAGAGAAGAGGAAAAATTAAGTGTTGCAAAAACACTACCTTTTGCATATAGTCTGTTCATAGTATACACTATAAATTACAGGTTTATGTTTACCTACGGCTCCGTAAGATTGCACACACAGGCCATGTAATCTGTACTAGCTGAATGATTTAAGAGATTTCCAAAGATTTTACTCTGATTTTTTTTACTTTCTCTGCTGGTACTAGCAGCTAAGCCCCAGATGCAGTTCTACTATATTTCTGTGTGAGGCTGTATGGAGAAGAGAAAGGTGGATTAATGCTAGTGCTTGCCACCAAGGAGCTTTTACACACTAGTGTGGGGACAGGTAGAGGCGCATACGCCTGGCAGTGAACAGGGTTGGAAGGCTACAGGGCTCTCCCGATGGTCTGGTCCCATCTGTCCCATCATCCAGACCAATCTCCATTATCCACCTCTGCTGACGCGCCCAGAGGAATCCTTCTAAAACACATCCTTATTAAAAATCCTTGGGTAGCTCCTCACAGCTTTGGGGATAAGACTCCAAACTCTAAGCTCCCAGCTCAGGACGCAGCTGCTCTGACTGGCCCAGGCATGCCCTCTAGCTGATATTTGCCGCTCCTGAACCCAGCCCCTGGCTCCATGTGGCTCCACAGCTCTGCTTTTTCTCAGGTGCTCATTCCTCTGCTCAGAACATCCCACCCCAGCACTTCATGCAGGCCAAGGTCCCTCAGCCTCTGTACTCTTGACAGTTGGGGCTGGACAACCCTTTGGGGCTGTCCTGAGCATCGCAGGATGGCTAGCAGCATCGCTGGCCTCTACCCACTAGCTGCCATTGGCACCTCCCAGTTGGAAACAAAGATGTCTCCAGATATTTCCACATGTGCCCTGGAGATAAATCTTCTGATTGAGAATCACTCATCCAGGCAATGCTTTAGACACTAGGTACAGGCACTGTCTCCCCCAGAATCTCTTCCTCAGTCTGTCTCTGGGCCTGACCTCAGTTCCTCTCCTCCATCCCCCAGTAGCACCAGAACACACCCCCATCAATACTTTTATGCCTTGTCTTCGATCTGCAGGCTTAGCTCTGTTAGTTTTCCCGTTCAACTCCTCAAGGACAGGTCTCATGTTTTATTCATTCTGGAAACCTCAGCGCTTGGAAAAAGAACCAGCACCTACATGGGTGCAGTGCTTCCATTTGTCGAGTAAATGAACCAACAAGTGAGTCAACCAGAAGAGTTGACTCTGGAGCTGAGTCTTGAAAAGACGGGGCCGATTCATCTCTCTGAGCCATATCCTAATCCTTCATGTCACCCTTTCTTCCAGTGTCTGCCCCTCGTCTTTGATCGACCTTCCATAAAGGGAGAGACAAGGGTGGCGACTAGCCAGCGGACACTGTTCCTTGTGGGTGTAGGTCATTCTGGTTGCAGCTGGAGGTTGTTTTAGAGGCAGAGAGAAAAACAGAGAGGGCCTGTGTGAGTCTGTCTGACTTTTTCAATAGCCGAAAGGAGAAAGAGGGAGAACTTGACTTGGTGGTGGGGAGAGCTGGTTTTGTTATCTAATAGTGTGGACGCTTGGGACTGAGCTTCGCAGATGTCTCACTCCCTGCAGTGCCAACTCAGCTAAGAGGGGAAAGGCAGGTGATGACTCACCTTAAACACAAGGAACAAAATAGCCTCCCAGGAGAGAAAGCCATTTTTAAGTGTTTACATTCAGGTGTTCCTTCTAGAAAGGTCTTTTTGATGAATTGACTTTGGCTCATGTGTTATTCTCAGCATTCCCAAGCAATGCTTTGGAATAGTTATGCTCTTGGCCTCTGGAGCTAGGCTGCCTCAAATTCCAGCTTAGCCACATACTGGTTACCTGAATTTGGGCTAATTCACTGTTAGCCTTTATTTTCTCCATCTGTGAAATGGACAAACACATGGTACCTGTGTCACGCAGATGGTTATTGTGAGAATTAAATAAGTTCATGCACATAAGGCACGTAGAAAAATGCACAGTGACTACCAATTGTAGGACTAAGGCTCACAGATTCCAGGTGAGAGGGTTATTCTCTTAGGTTTCTATTTCACCCCAGCCCTTTAGAAGTCTCAGCACTATCAGGAATTGTGTCACATTGTGTGATATCATGATTTAAACTAAGTGAACTCACTGGGGAAGTGACTTCAGAGCAGAGACCTGCAATGAGAGTGGAAGCCAGGCCAGGGAGAGCATCAGGCAAGAGGAGCAGCTCGTGAACCCAGAGAGGATGCTGCCTGCAGTGTGGCTCAGAGAACATCAAGGAGACCCGTGTTCAAGATGCCCTTCTCGGGAAAAGGTCTCCATGTGCTTTCTTCCTCGTCTTCACCCCGTATGCCATACGTCGGCAAGGCCTGTGTCAGCCCTCTTCTAAAATACTTCTTGAACTCGTCCATGTCGTCTTTGTTCATGATAATCGCCCTAATCTGTACTCCTGCCCACTTTTCTTACCCAGATTTCTCATAAAAGAATAATCGAATGGACTTCCCATGAATTCCAAGCACAATTCTCCCCTGCTTAACATTCTTCAGGAGTTTCCCACTGACCTTTAAAAATAATCCCACCTTCTTACTGTGACCTTTAAGTTCTTACATGATCTCTTCTGCAGCCCCAGCCCTGACAAATGGGCTCAGCCACGTGGTTCACATGCAAGTCGTCTGTGGCTGCCATAGCATAGTGCCACAGACTGACAACTTAAAACCACTGAAACTGGTTTTCTCGGGGTTGGAGGGCCAAGATCAAAATAGCAGTAGGTATTTTGGCTTCCCTCACTGCTTCCTTCTCAGAGCCATGAGGGGAGGCTCTGTTCTAGGCTTCTCTTTGGCTTCTAGATGGCTGTCTTCTTTGTCTTCATATTTTCTTCCCTCTTTACATGTCTGTGTCCAAATTTCCCCCTCCTTATAAGGTCACCAATCATACTGAATTAGTATAAGGAACTCATTTTAACTTAGTTATCTGTAAAGATGTGATCTTCAAATCCAACCATATTTTAAGTTCCTGGGGCTTAGAGCTTGCAGAGGTGAATACAATTTAATCTATAATAATTTACCTTTCTCTTTCTCAATCTCTTTCCTATCTTGTTATTCATACTATTGTATAAAAAGATTCAAAATATTACATATGATCTAATTTTATTTTAAATACCTTACCTATATGTGTGTGTATGTGTGTGCATACATATGGAGGTGTATATTCTATTTATAAAATCATGACCCAGATAGCTCATTCTAAGAGTATCTATGTTAGCAAAAGCAACTTAAAAATACATCTACATCTTTATATGTATTTTCATATACCTGAAGTCTATTACATCATGCCTTTAATACCTGTCCCTTAATTTTGTACCTCTTTTTCCAAAACTGCACCCCAAAAAAATCCTGTAGCCCACACCCCTTCTGCCTCATTGCACTCCCCACATCTTATTCTCTATCACAAAGCCAGAAAAATTGTGTTGAAGAGTAGTTCCTCCTGGGAAGGAAAGGAGGGGAGAAACCCAGCCAGAATTCTCTGTGGGGGAGGGGAGGCAGCAAGGGGGAGGGTGTTGGAAATGGTCTAGCATTCATAATCCTCTTCCTATTTCATATGCATAGAAACATCTAGAAGAACATTCATGAGGGTCAAAATGTTAACAGTAGTTATTTCTTATGCTAGGATTAGAGTGGATTTTAATTTTCTGTCTTTTGCTTATCTGTGTTTTTTAAATTTCCTACCATGACAGATGTTCTTGATTAATTTTTCAGAATTTTTATGGAAGCATATCTTGATTAATTTATAAAATAGTTCTTTTAAATATTCCCCCCCATGCTTTTCAGGAGTACAGTGTTAAAGAAGCAGGTGTGGTAATTCCAAGCTAAAAAGATTTAAAGCTATATTCTCGGCTCGGGCTACAGCCCCTGACAGTGTACCCCAGCCATTCATCAACTAATACTGGGAGGTTTACTTTCATTCCTGTCTCCCCATTTGTTGTCAAGTAAAAGTATTTTCAGAAATACACTAACCAGGGAGAAAGGCAAACAAATTAAGCCATCTGGAACACTCCCATTTTACAGTTGAGGCGCCCGAGGCTCAGGGGCTTCCAACAACTTGCCTGTGGTCCAGCTCCTCCCTGCACCGAGGATATTTGCTAGGGGACACGGGGACTTTTTTACCTTAGTCTCCACGTTCTAAGTGATTGAATTAGAACCTTTGAGTTCAACTTCACAACATTTTATTGAATACCAGGTGCCCTCGGCCAAGTTCACAAGAGATAGACGCTGAGATGGCTCAAGGAGTGTTCAGACTTGGGCAAGGTATGACATTAAATAAGAAATGTAAGTAAGAGCCTCACTCATCTTGTTTCCATCTGTCCATGTTGGGAGACTGCAAAAACCAAGTGAGAAATATGGTCACAGGAGTTCTTCAAAAGGAGACTTGAGCAAACCTGTTCACGTCATAGTTGGGTTGTGACTGAGTCCTTCAGTTAAGGGGAGCCCTCTAGGCAACACTGTGGAGGGAAGCAGAGGTTATTTTCCACTTGGGTGTTGTGAGTAGATGGCAGTGAATGCCTGGAAAAAAGATGTTCTCCATGTTCCCACCAACCTTACTCAGAAAACCCCTCAACCCAGCACAGTCCCATCCCAAGGCCCCTGAGAAGTGGGAGAGTAGGGAGATGTTGCTCAGAAGGCTGTTTCCGTCCTACTAAAGGCCGTAAATCCCAGTATAACTGGGATCCACCAGTGTAACTGGAAATTCATAGCACAGCTCGGGGGTTGGGACAATCTTAGTGTGGCCCAGTGCCCTGGCTCTCCTGCCTGAGACTAATGAAGTATTAAGCACTCATGGATTCTTACTTCATCCTCAGGATGAACAGAGGCAGGGCATGTGTGGGCAGGAACCAGCCTTGGGGAGGAAAGTAAGGGGAAATGCAGAGCAGTGGGACATGCCAGGAACAGGCCCCTGGGTGACTTTGGACAAGGCACTCAGATGCTCTGGCCTCCACTTTTGACTCTATAAAATGGGCTTGAAGAAACTGGTCTCCTAAAGCTCCTTCAGGCTCTGAAATTCAGTTCAGAATATTCTAAGCATTGTGAAGATTTTTTTTTTTCCCCAGAAGTTGCATCCATTATCCTAGAAGCACCACCAGGTCTTCAGGGAGATCATGTCCCTAAAGAACCCCTAACAGCCTAAGAACCCCACTGTGTCCCCAGGCCAGGGTTTGGGGGCGTACGCCAGCCATGCAATGGCTCTGAGTTCCTGTTTATTATTCATAGGTGATGTTGTCTTCTACTCTGTCCTCTATCTGCACTTGTCTTAACTATCAAACCAGTGTTCTAAATTGCTTTCTGAAGATGTTTGTTGATAACTTAGACTCAAAGGTTAACAGAGAACCTCTTGTTCTTATCTTGAATGACTGCAAAGCCATAATTCTTGGGGGGAAGATGACAGAAAGTGGCGAGTTTTTTTTGCCCTTTGTCTTTTCAATTTCTTCTCCTATGTGCATATATTATAGAGAAAGAGAAATAAATGTGAAGTATGAAAAAATAAAAAAGTTCTGAGCTCTGTGTACAGATTTTAAGAAGCAAAGGGCTTCCCTTTAGGAACAAGTTCCCTCCTGACTTTGCCTCAGCTCATGGGATTTCGTGGGGAATCTGTGCGATTGAATGAGTATGTGCTGTGCTCACTTTTATATACCTGAGTGTTTTGTGCATAGTAATTCCATGAGAAATGTATGTCATGGTAATAATAGTGATTATGATAATGACATCAGCTAGTATTGCTGTATTTTTACCATGTGCTGCTGTTCTGAATGCTTTACGTATATCATTCAATTTTAACAAAACCCTTTGAGATGGGTCTTGGTACTATCCTCATTTTACAGATGAGGAAACGGACACATTAAAAAATTAAATAGCTGGAACATCTCTTACGCTGTCTTTGCTATTCTCCACCTGCCTTTTAGGTCTGGCCAGTTGCCACGGCAACTTGACTGTGTCACCTAATATCACCTATTCAGGCTAAATATCTTAGAATAAATTACTGTTAACATGAAGGAAAGTTAATTAACAAATCAATGGGCATGTGTTTGATCCCACAGACTGAGCCTGAAATCATAGAGGAAACCAACGTGGACAGAGTTAATGAGCCCCGGGCCTACGCCAGGGCCAGGCAGGTGAAAGGCCACTCGGAGACCTCGACCCTGAGCTCCCAGCCATCCATCGACGAGGTCAGGCAGCAGATGCACATGCTGCTGGAGGAGGCCTTCAGCCTGGCGTCCTCCGGCCACGCGGGCCAGAGCCGGCACCAGGAGGCCTATGGCTCAGCACAGCACCTGCCTTACTCCGAGGTGGTGACCAGCGCTCCAGGGACCATGACGCGGCCCAGGGCCGGGGTGCAGTGGGTGCCAACCTACCGCCCAGAGATGTACCAGTACAGTCTGCCCCGGCCGGTAAGTGAGACATCCTGCTTGCCCACCACCACGTCAGGCCAGCCCCCTGCCCCTCCACAGGGTGTTCCCAAGGGTTCTCAGAGTGGAAACTTCTAGTAATAAGCCACCTTGAGATCTGGACATGAACTTTGCTCAGACCTGCACCAGTGGTCTGAGCCTAAGCCATTCAGTCTCGTGGGCACAGGTAAACAGAAAGCCCCTGGGCCCAACCATAATGCATTTAGAACGAATTTTCTTTTCTACTATCCTCTGATGAAGGGGACCTCATTCTTTAAGCCCAGTGATTTCCTACATTTCCAAGAATGAGGACCCATTTCAGTGCCAGAACACACTGCCCAGCCACAGTGGGTGGCTGGACTTTGAATCCCAGCTGTAGCTCACACTACCTTTGTAATGTAGAAATGGTTCCTCAGTCCTCTCTGAGATAGGAAAAACAACCTACTTTTTAGGTTGAGAAGATTGAGCAGGGTCGTATATGACAGGTACTAAAAGAGTGTCACATGCACAATAAATGCTGTGGAAGTATCAGCCATGATTGCTTCATTAATTGGTAGCCAACCTCACTGTCTAAGAAAACACCCAATGACTGGAAGCTTCCACGATTTCTACAGTTTAAACTGCATTTCACTCATCATCACAGCATCTGCATGTAAAGATGTCGCTTTCTAAGTTATCGGCCACAGTAGACAATGCTTCATACAGGCTTAGATTCTGCCTCTGTAATGCTCCATGCCCCATCTCCAGGAATTCCTCATTCACAGCGCTGTCTACATTGTTGTGACAGGTAATGACATCATAAAGGCCAACATTTACTGGGTGTTTTACTGGTACTAACTGCATAAATTCACTTATGTAGTTCTTAGGACAAGCCTCTGACACAGGTACGAGTTTGATCCCCATTTTACAGATGAGGAAATTGATGTGCTCTAACTTGTTCAAGTCACCCAACCAGGAGGGCTGGAGCCAGAACCCAGACCTGGACGACTGGCCCTGCAGCCCATTTTTTATCTGCTTGCTGTCCTGCCTCATGCTGTCATGTTGCCTGTCCACTGTACTATTTCTCTCACTTGCAGTAGACTCTTTAGAACACATACATATTTGGGGTGCCTTGTGGTATCTTCATACCCCACCCCTAAGTCCACATTACACTGGCATTTAGTACATTTGCTGTTACTCTATGTAACTACATGATCTGCACACTACCGAGAACAGCCTTTGCTCCCAGTCAACCCCTCTCCCCAGCAGGGCCACCGAGCTGTCTCCCCCTTGACACTGCTTCCGATCCCTAAGTCTCTTTCTTTGCATTCCAGTCTCCAGCCTCACCTTTCCTTGCTAATTAAGCTTTGTAGGAAAGGCTGGTGTTTACTTCACATTGAGTCTGTGGGGGTTGCTATGCTTGAGTGGGCCATCCTGATGGCAAGAATTTGTCCTTATTCAGCAGGTGCAGGATTCTAGTTTATCCATTCCCTCAGGGCAATCAGACCCAGGTACTGACTCATGCTGATTAAGTGCACAGCAACAGCTTGAAAACCAACTCACAAACCTGCGGTGAGAAGCTGGGTGATCAGAATACTTAGGTTTGCTCATCAGCATGGTCTTTTATAAATAAAAAAAAGCCTATTTGGGCAAAGTAAGAGATTGTCAGAAGGAAAGCTGATTGTTGTTAACATCATCTTTTCGGTGTGTGACATGCAGATCCTTCACTGAAAGGACATGGGATGAGCCCAGGACGTCTTTTTGTACCCATTTCCTGAGATGGGGGTAAACACAATGCAGAGTTCTTAATGTAATTTTTCAGTTAAATACATGAGTTTGGGGCAATACCCAAATATCAGGAATTTGCCTCTGCTCTCAGAGAAATTGGATGCATTCAAGAAGCCTTGCCTTCCAGAAGAGTGTCAGCAGCTCTGGGACCACACCGACCATACCTTTCATCCATTGGTCTGGAATCCAAAATCCTTTTTTTAGAAAGAGCTGGAAAAATTCTCACTGAGCCTTACAAGTCTTCCTTAAAATATCTTCCCCAGACAGTCCTATTATAATTTCTACAATTACAGTTTTCTACTAATTGCCCATTAATTTGGTCTCCACCCTTCTGGGGAAGAAGGGACTTTCTCATTGAGATTTAGAAAAAGACCTAAATCTTCTCACTTTTATAAGTACCTCTTAGGTCCCCTGGGAAAGTTTCTCTCTCCCTGCTATATATTGATTCACACTGATTTGGGTTTCATTGCTTCCTCCTTCGTGATCTCCACATGTTGACCACATTCCTGGGTTTTCCCACAATCCAGAGTAAAATGGGGCTCGCAGCTGAACAGCCTTAGCCAGTGACCACGACTCAGGACCATGCAGTGGTGGGGGTAAGAGGCCGTGCTGTGAAGAAGTGGGAATTTGTGTAAGACAGTACTTGTTAGTATCGATGAGAGTGCTTTGTATGGTGTCCAATACATCAGATTACATGATAAATGATCATCAATACTTTTTTTAAAAAATGTTCCTTTTCAGTGGATTCCACTAGTTACAGGCTAACCTGTGAGGTACTGTGGGTTCAGTTCCAGATAACCACAGTAAAATGAAGAAAGCCACAAAGTGAGTCGCACACATTTTATGGTTTCCCAGTGCGCATCAAAGTAATGTTTATCTATGCTGTAGTCATTAGAACCATGTGTGCACCTTGAATAAGCGTGACAGACATGAAGTAAAACTGCTAGAAAGATGGTGTCATTAGAAAATAGCACTTTTTTTTGGCCCTCTCTGGTGGCACACAAGGTCAAAACGCGACATTATGAAGCAATGCACAGCCTTTGCAGCACTCCTGGGCCAGGGAGGTGACCCACACATCACAGAAGGCCTCTCCTATCTCGTCCTCTGCTCCCCTCATTGTATTTCAGTTGATCTGCCTGTTCTGCTCCCCACTCTGTCCCTGATGAATCCTCTCACTTCCATATCTCTGGCCTGTACCCCAGTCTTGTATGCATAAATAATATTTAAAAAAAAACTGCCATTAGGTCAGTATATTGATAGTTTTCCCTATGTACTCAGTGAGGAACTGGAAAACCTTGCCCACCCAATAAAGGGTTGAACTGGGGTTAGAACCTAGAACCCTCTAACTTCAAAACTCATGGTCATTCTGCCCCTGCTCACCCTGGCCCCAGGTGAGCCACAGGGATGTCCTGCCAACTCTGATGAGGACCCCAATCTCAAAACTTTGGAGCATGTTCTTCCCATGTTCTCCTCCTTCAAACTGAAGGTGTCAACCTAATCTAGCAGCAGAGCACTTTCCTGGAACCTCCTTTCTTCCAAATCTCTTTATTTGGCATCATCTGTTAAGCCTTAAATACTTTGGGATTAAGGTTACTGACATTCAAAATCCTAAATTCTTACAATTCAATAATTTTCTATATTTGAAACTCCAACAAGAACAGGCTTGGGGCCTGTTCTCTAGGGCAGGAAGGTGGGATGCTTTTGCTTCTTGGGGTAGGAGAAGGCTCTGAATTATTCAAGAAACTGTGGGAAGAAATCTTGGTTACTCACACACAGTGGGTCTCATCTGGGCTAACTTTCTTTTTTTCTTTTTAAGATTTATTTATTTGTGCACACAAGAATTAGGGTACAGGCCAGAGATGCAGAGGGTGAGAGGATTCACCAGAGAGAGAGCGGGGAGCAGAACAGGCAGATGGACGAAGTACACTGCTGAGGGGAGCAGCGGGCGGGTCAGGAGAGGTCTGCCGTGCCATGTGGTCACCTCCGGGGCAGGCGGGGATCGAACTCATGCGGAAGTGGCTTAGGCTTCTTTGTGCTGTGCTTTAACCCACTCGCCACCAGGGAGGGCCCTGGGCTAACTTTCTACTGGAATCACTAGAGAACATGACCCTAATGCACCCCACTCACCCCCTACCTAAGGGCATTGGGCCTGGAACTTTGAACAGACGGTGTCAACTTCTACTTTACAACCAAACTCATGTACCCAGAGTGTCCTATTCCAGTCACACCCAGGTTCCTGCCACCTTGGAGACCTGAGACCTGTCTTAAACACTTCATTTCTAAATCTCTGATCTCCTTCCTATCCAGAAGGCAAGGGTCCCAAAAGGTGGTGTCCTTATGTGCCAGTCTGGGCCATCATGGAACTGGGAACCTGCCTCCAGGTAACAGTTTGGGTAATAGCTTCCAGTGGGGTCCCAGTTGCAAAACAATCAGTATGAGAAGAGGAGACAGAATGCAAAGCCAGGGGCATTTAGAAACACGGGAGCATACAGGGGGTGTGGGAAGACCATGGGGTGCCCTCAGCCCTCCAGTGCTGGCACAGGCTACCTCTGCCCTTTTGGAAATTCCCTGGACACCAAGGATACAACCTAAAGGGGACACTATGTCCCTTCCACTGCATTTTGTTGATCCCGAGAATACTGCTGGCTTTGTACCTAGAATAATCATCCTAAGAATGGGATGCCCTTCATACTTGTCTAAAGTCCAGAACTTTTAATCAGTTCATCCAGTGAACTAATACAGGAACAACTCCATCGTGGAGTTAGCTGGAAAATAGCCCTACCTCTCGCCTTTGCTCACTATGTCCACCTTTGATTTCATGGTTATTTCGTTTCCTGAGGGGTGCGTGTATGTGTGTGAAGGGAGTGGATAGGGTCCTTATATCGTTCCAAGGTGCATTAAGTTGGGGGGGGCGTGTGTTTGTGTGTTTTAATCAGGATCTAGTTGTTATTTAGTGGGCTGGTCCTCGTCGGTATGTGGTCTGTATAAAGCTGAAGGGAGAAGACCTCATTAAGTTTAAAAAATCCTGTTTATGAATCCCCCTGCCCATGCTTTTTGTCTGGATGTCTTCAAATTTAAAGGCCTGTCTTCTTGTTCCTTGAGGGATCCACACAACATGATGCCTAAAGAGAAAGATGAATGAAAAGTACAGGTTATGCTTTGTCTTCTAAGAGTTTCTAGATTTTTTTTCTTGCTGAAGAAGTCTCTCTGATCTATCTCTGACCATTTCCTTTTATCCCTGCATGTATTGATTAAAGTTTTCACTTTCGAGCCAGTTCCAATCCTTTATCTTTGAATAGTGCTTTATAGATTGTGAAATACTTACACATACCCTGATACACCTGATCTTTTCAGCTTACCTCTGAGCAAGCATCCTTGTCCCCATTTCAGAAGGAGACACTGGAGTTCAGCAAGGTCTCTGGCTTCCTTAGGGATATAAGTCTATCCATCAATAACCAGGACCTCGACCCATGAGTGAGTGCCTCCTCACTCCGAACCCAGTGTTTTCCCCCTCTAGGCCCTCTTTCTGTGACTAAGGAAGCAAACCACTATTCATGCACAGATTCATTTATCCATGCACCCAATAACTGTTGCTCATCTGTGATAAACCAGGCGCTGTTCCAGGTGTGAGGAAAGAGCTGACACAGAGCCCCTGTCCTCAGTACAGTAAGTTGGTGGCAGATAGTAAATTAAAAAAAAAAAAAAAATGAGAACAATGCCAGAGAGACAACTACTGTGACAGAAAATAAACCAGCACATGGGAAGACATACAATGGGACTCGGCATGAATCTGGGGTTCAGCGAGTGAAAGGAAGGGAGGAGCCATGGGAAGACATGGAAGAAAAGCAGCCAGGGTCCTAGGATAGCACCTGCAGCCTAAGGTGGAAGGAACTCGTGTGTTCTGATAACTGAAGTGCTCTGGGACTCCAGAGGCCTGAGCGAAGGACAGAATGGTAGCAGAGGGGAAGAGGAGGCAAGGAACATGTTCAGAGAGACTGAAATGTTTGAGGAAGGAAGGAAAGTCTGACAGTATGAAGTTTGCTGCCCTTTATTTTTTAAAAGATTTATTTATGCATACAAAAACTAGGGTACAGGCCAGAGCTACAGGGGGGTGAGAAGATTCACCAGAGACAGAGTAGGGAGCAAAACAGGAAGACTGGTGAAGTACACTGCTGAGGGGAGCAGCAGGCGACACAGGAGAGGTCTGCTGCACCGTAAGGGTCACCTCCCTGGCCGGGGATTGAACTTGTGCTGCAGTGGCTGCAGATAGCTTATGCTGCGTTTTAACCCGGTGAGCCACCAGGGAAGGCCCAGTTTGCTTCCCTTTTAAGAAAGAGGAATCTGTGTGTTGATGGAGTCTAGGTTTTAAGCAGTCTCTGTCTCTTTCACAGGCCTACAGGTTTTCTCAGCTTCCTGAAATGGTCATGGGCTCTCCCCCGCCACCTGTACCTCCTCGGACTGGCCCTGTAGCAGTCACTTCTCTCAGGCGGTAACACATTCCTTTGCCTTGTTTGAAATATTTGCAAAAAAGCATTGGGTCCTGGGTACCCCGAGTGACAGACTTCCTTCAGCCTGAGGTGGTCCACTCAGGGTATATCACCTGTCCAACGTGTACCTAGGACACCTTAGTACCAAGAAGGAAGTGGGGATCACAGAGGGTTGGCTAAATCTCATGTCATTTTCATTAGACAGTCCTGTAGAACCCACAATTGAGCAAACCCACAGTCAGCAAGCTGCCCCATACCCTGGAAGCCTGTACTCCAACCTTGAACATCTAAAAACTACTCCAGCCCAGGCCATGACCAGGGCTGCCTCACATCTGGGTGCCTCCTACTAGGGTCTGTGCAGAGCTCCATCTGGTGCAGAGGGACAAATCTGACAGGCCAGGGAGAGGTGTGCTCTGGAAACCACCTAGCTCTTGACTTCTAGGATAAGGAGGCTGAAAGATAAGGAATCCAGATATGTCTGTTATGAAGCATATCTTTAGCATTCTCTTTGATCTGTAATGATATAAAAAGCACATGTTTAAATAAAGATAGGCCAGAGCCACAAAAGCCATGAGCATTGGGAGATGCTGGAATAATTATCGTGTCCAAGGCTGGGAGAAGGAGCTGTACCCCAGAGGATCTGTGAACCACCTGAAAACAGTGAGGGAAAATTGGATTTTCCTCAGAAGCCACCCTGCCCTCATTACTAGCCTGTGTAGACATGAGCCTGCAACTCTAGCCAAGCTGAGGGTGACAGGAAGCAACAGACCAGGACTCCATCTCCCTGCCTCTGACCCGCTGTTGCCTCACCCGCTTGACCCCTGTTTCCTTACCTGGGAGATGAGGGCAAAGCTCAGGTGATCTCAGTTTCTGGAGCTCCTCCAAGGGGACCAGAGTGTATGCATGGGAATCCAGGAATTTTCCTGGGAAGGGTTTTCTGGAACTGCATGAGAGCTGTGGGAGTTGGGCAGCAGGGATGAGCCAGGGAAGGGAGGACCCCGTACTGAATCTCTAGCAGCAGCCTCATGCAGTTTCATCACCCTGTGTCTGCACTTCCCCTCCCCTGGGGAATAGCATTCCATGAGCTGCTCAGTGACTCCTCAAGGTCCCAAATGGGAGGACCTTCCCATCAGCAATTTTGCAGTAGGTTTGCTGACAGCCAGCATATGTTTCTGACACTGCTTCTCAACCATCAGTCTCCTCCGGTGCCCTTCTTAGCCAAGTGCCATCCTTGCCAAATATCAGGTCCCTGATAAGCCCAGAGGATTAGACCTGGGAAGAACCTGGGAGACAGGCTCTTTCACCCTTTCGCTTCAGAAGAGGAAACTGAGGCTCAGGAAGGGAGGTAGCTGGAGCCCAGACTTTGCCTCTCAGCCAGGCTCTTCCACAGAGTAGTTCTGGTCTGCTCCTGCTGTCACAGTCTCCCTTCTGCTCAGAGTGTCCCTGTGGTCACTTGCTGTGGCTGCCTTTGCCTCCCTTCCATTTGAATTTTAGGGGAGCTTGGAGTCTGTGAAAGGAAAGCCAGAGTCTGTGGCTAAAGCGTCCTTTAAATACTAGGGGGAGATGCTGGTGGCCGCCAAGCCCAGACTGCACCTTCTTCTTTGGCTTCCTGAACACGAAGTGGAAATAGGATGTGCTAAATGGGCGGGAACACTGCCTGCCTGCCTGTAGTGCCAAAGTTCTCTCACAACGCTCTGACGGTGCTAGACTCCTCTGCTCCCAGGGGCGTCGGAGCTTCCCAGGGGCATCGGACCTTCCCAGGGCTTGTATTTCTCTCTCCCAATGAGCCGCAGGGACGCGATGCACCCAAAGCCTTCCTGAGTCACCTCCAGGTGTCGCGAGCGGGAGCTACCGCGCTCTCCAGACGAGCCTTCTCATTGGCTGCCGATGATATCATCTCCCTGGGCCACCATCCCCGGCTAATACCCAGCGCTAACTGCTTGACTTATTATGTGGAAATTAACTGTGCTCCTCCCCAGAGTCACAAGAACCACCTCATGGGACCACTGACCTTGAAACATCTAAACTCTGCAGCTCCGGTCACCACGACGGCCGACGGCCGCTGCAGTAGCCCCCGTCGTTACCGGAGGGCACACCGAACCTGAGGCCCCACCCTCGTAGAGCAGGGGAGCCGCCGCCTCTCCCAGGGGCAGCTCTGGGGTTATTCTCCCCCCCTTCACTCCCCTCTACAGCCTCCCCTCCACCCCTTACCCCCCACCCCCTGCGATGCTGGGGACACGGCTAACGCGCCCCTCGCCCCGCCCAGGTCCACCTCGGACATCGGCAGCAAGACCAGGATGGCGGAGTCGGTGGGGCCCGAGCCGGCCCAGCTGCACGACAGCGCCTCCTTCGCCCAGGTGGCCCGGGGCCCGGTGTCCGTGGGCCAGTTGGATCAGTCTGCGTTAAATTACTCAGGTGGGCGAGAGGGTGAGGGTCCCGACCGCCGGACCTTTTGCTGTGCTCTTTGCCCGCCCCCTCCCCCGACTCTGCACTCGGCCTTCTACCCTCCACCCTCAGGAATCCAGCAGGTGTGAGTCCCGTCCTGACTTCTGTAGCCTTGGCTAGAAGAGCTACTGACTCTTAAGATCTGAAATCTAGCAAAGCATTAAGATGTGTTAGTCAGGATGTAGGTTGACATTTTGCCAGACTTTACGGATTAAAAAAAAATATGTGTCTTTGAAGCATTACACACAGCTCTGCACCCCATCTCTTTCCTCTTCTCCCCTGGGATAATTAGGGTCCCCCAGTGCTGGGTTTTAAACTTTCGCAGTATATGTATGTCCTTAACAACAGGATATGTTAATGCCCTCGGTGCCTTAAATTTCCATACATGATATCAAGCTGTACGTTTCCTTGTGCATTTTGTCTTCTTAACTCAACTTTGTTTTCAAGATTTGTATGTTGCTGCATACATAGAAATCATTGGTTTAAACTCCCATGGGGTGAATTACCCCAGTGATGGACACATCAGTAGTTTCCACTTCCTCTCTCCCCTTCATATTACAAACAAAGCCCACGTGAACATCAAGGTTTGTGCATGCCCTAACTGGCTTTTGGTTTATTCAAACCACACCTTTTAGACTAAAATTGCAAGTACCCAGTTGTCAACCTCATCAAACTATTTGCTGTGTCCAGAAATAACACCAGCAACATTCATTCCTTCTGGTTCTTTTACTTAGCTCTTTAAAAATACCTATCCTCCTGGGGAGAGACCACCTGAACACCGAGGTGGCATTTCCTCTTGCCAGCAGGTCAGGGGGTGTTGTGATGAGCATGGGGAGTTGGTGAGGGCTTAGCCTGGGGAGTTGAGCCTTCACCTGTAGAAAGCCAGGTGCGAGTGCCAGTGGATGATGCCTTCCAAGCTGAATGGAGGATGAGCAGGTAGAGGTGTACCCCCCACTCCATAATCTCATCCCCCCCATGCCAGTATCTACCCCCATTTTCCAGTTTCCCCCTAGAACTTAGGCAGCTGTTCACCACTGGGTGAGTGTTGGCCTAATCTTCCTGTCCATTCCCTCTGCAACCAGGTAATACGGTGCCGGCCGTGTTCGCCATCCCAGCTGCCAACAGACCAGGCTTCACTGGCTACTTCATCCCGACACCACCCTCCTCCTACAGGAACCAGGCCTGGATGTCCTATGCTGGGGAGAATGAGCTCTCGAGCCAGTGGGCAGATTCGGTGAGACCTTTACTGAGTCCCTCACAACTCCGTCTCTTTGACACACTTCAGGGAGAAAATGCACGAGAAGTTGAGACTGGATGTTGTGTCACCTCAGCCTCCCTCCCACCAACCACGTAACTCAAGTCAGCTATTTTAGAGGAAACAGTCTGGGAAAGTAGAATGCCTGTTAACAGAGGAACTTGAAACCTGCTTGTAGTCCAGGTTTCACTGCTTCCTAA
>NW_004567116.1:17185659-17226747 GCF_000260355.1 Condylura cristata | reverse complement strand
CCCAGTTTGAGCATTTTTCTGTGCCTGGTACTGTGAGATGTCTTATTTATTTATATTGTCATCTTTAATCTTCACAACATCCTGTCCAGTAAGTATTATTAGTCCTATATTGCATCCCATTTTGCAGAGGAGGAAAATGAGACCTAGTCAGGTCCCACACAGCTAGTAAGATGTCAAGGCTCAAAGTCAGAATTGCATCCTTTATTCAACTTGTTCCTTTATGCTTTAAAACTCTGTAAACATTATAGAGGAAATACCAGGTAATACAAAGCTGTAGAAATCCAAGGCTTTCTGCTCAATTTCTGAAAAAGAGCTGTCTTGTCATGGTTTCCAGTTTCTTCCTTTGTAATAAGTCAGAGAATTTGGTAGAGTAGACACAGCCCAGCCTGGATCACAGAGGAATAGCACCCCTGTGAACTTGGATAGTCACACCCAAACCAGCTTCTGAGTCACCTGGCAAGGGCTGTTTAAGTAAAAAAAAAAAAAAAATCAGAAAACCAAGCAAAAACACAAGCACAGTGATAGCCTCTGTAGTGGATTGTCTGATAACCCATCATGAGAGGGCAGACTGTCCCCTGGGTGAGCCTGAAGCTCGGGCCTGTATGTCACTTTAAGGTTTGGTCTCAGCCTTTGAAATATGTCCTATCTTTAGGAAATAGTTGACACGAAAGGCCTGGGTCATTTTTGCTTTCTGTCCAAATCCCTGCAGTCCCTACTGTCTACCCCTTCAGGGTTAACTCAACCTCAGTACTGGTAGCAGTTCTTGTTGCTATAAAGCCGCAGGTAAATGATGCTACCAGGGGTAAAGCTCTTCCATTTAAATTTTCCTGATGATCAAAACTTACTATAATTTCTAAAATATTTAAAAATAGATGATGCCATTTGTATCTTAAAAATTCAGAAATGAATGACATTCTTTTCCCCTTCCCTTTAAAAGAGGAACATACTTTAATTGGTCATTAACGAAAGATTCAGCATCATTGCTGTGCCTCGCTGTACAAAATGACATGTTTAAGTTGGGGTCAGATGGTTTATAGGATGATGGCCCTTGTGTCAAATATCACCAAACCCTTATGATTTTGGAGTTATTCCAGGGCTCAGTGTGGTTTTTCTTTCTCTGACTTTGCTCCCAGATGGCACTTAAGTTACTGTCAATGTCCCCACTTTCAGCTATATACTCCCCCTTAAATATGCTTTTCCTAATGTGCTATTATCTGCAAATGAGGCATGTCTGAGCTCATTACAATTATTTGTAAAGTTGGAGTAAATAAGCTCTAAGAGTGGAAACAGAGATTCTCTGCTGGTAAGGATACAAATCTAAGCATTGAGAACAAATCTTAGGCAGCCAGGTAGATTCAGATGAGTCTCAGGTGTGTTCCAGCATTTTACAGCAAAGCTTATAGTACCTATTTAATTCAACCAACCATTCTCAGCTCTTCTAAATGACTGAATCTCTGGGTATGAGTTCCAGTTCAGAGCCTATTTGATTCCATAATTCTACTTCCTGTCTAAACTTACAGAGCACAGATGACACTCGACTCTATCCAATCAGGCAGTAAACCAGCAGCTGTGGTGGTTCTGTGTGCAAAGTATTATATGAGGACTCTGTGGGCATTAGCAAAAAGATCCTTGCCCTCCATCATAGATGTTGAATTAGTCCAGACAATGGAAACAATGGAACCCAGATGCCTTTGGGTTCCTAGTGTCTTAAAGATGAAGGAAGGGGACCCTGACAAATCAAACCTCCCTCCTAATAGGATGAATCAATCATTCTGGGCTCAGCCCCCTCAGTGCAAAGGAGAACCCATTTCCTACTAGTTTTTAATTAAGTGGAGGATGATTGTTGCGGCATAAATGGGTCTTTTCCTGGAGCCCAGTTATCACCTGCAGGCAAACAGGATGGTGTGCCCATGCATGGAGTTTGCAGCTAGGAAATAAGCCAGAGGACATGAGATTTATTATTCATGCAGGCTGTTTGGGGACCAATTGTCAGCTGAAGAGAGCTACCAGGGATCAGGGGCCAGGGATCATGCCCACCCTCCACATTCTTGTGAAAATAATGCGTTTGCGGACCCTCCCTGGTGGCGCAGCGGGTTAAAGCACAGCACTAAGAAGCTTAAGCCACTTCAGCATGAGTTTCATCCCACCTGCCTGGAGGAGATCCACATGGTGTGGCAGACCTCTCCTGACCCGCCTGCTGCTCCCCTCAGCAGTGTACTTCGTCCATCTGCCTGTTCTGCTCCCCACTCTGTCTCTGGTGAATCCTCTCACCCTCCGCATCTCTGGCCTCTACCCCAGTTCTGTATGAATAAATAAATCTAAAAAAAAAAAAAATGCATTTGCACGTCTGACCTTCCTGATCCCAGGTATCCAGGTTTGGAGTTAGCATGGCTAAAATTACCTGGATCTGAGTTGACAAATAGGTCCCATCCTTGGTGCTGGGTGGGGAAGAATCTGGAAGGTGCTCAGAAGGAAAGTGTGCTGCATCTAGTTGGTGATACCTGCGTGGGGACTGACTAGGGCAGGTTGGGGAGTGGTGTCCGCCAGCCCTGAGTTTGGGCCATGGGGCTTGATGGCTCCCTGCTGCATATACTATAAGGAAGAGTCTCTTAAGTCCTCATCTTCCCTACTTTTGAATTTCAGCCTGAGACCACTCCAGTTGGAGTCAGTGTCCCTGGCCTGCCACCAGCACCAAGACAATTAATGCCACAGAGCCAGGGTCGCAAGAGTGGACACTGGCTTTCAGCTCCAGCAAGGGCTCTTTGGTTTGCCTGAGTTTGAAATGCGTGGAGGGAGATGTTACAGCTTGTTTCACCAACTTTGAGCACCAGCCGGGCATCCTTTAATGGTTTTCAAGCTGTGCTCCTCAGAACCCCAACTTTAAAAAAATTCCCTAAAAATAATAACAACACAAAACAAAAACAAGCAGACAGCATAAACCAGAGCCATCCTGCAGGGAGAGGGGCGAGCTGGGGACTGTAGTGATGGTGCACAGGGGAAAGTGGGGGAGGAAATTCCATGGGACTACACATGAGGGGGAGTTAAGCATTGTTTAAAAATGAACAGTGATGTAAAATGTGTATAAATAAATAAATTTAATTTTTTAAAATTCCCTAACCACTTCTCCATTGTTCAGGGGTCAACTATACTTCCTCCCACTTGCTGGATTGTGCTTATAGTAAAAAGGTAACCAGGTGTGGACTAAGGTACGTCACAGCTCTTTGCACCAGGGTTTACTGCACCTGTTCAGCCAGCCAGCATAACCAGTGAGTCTAAATGCCCACATTCTGAACAAACTGACTCCAGGCTTTGTATCTACACAACAGTATTTTCTTCTGCCTCTCCTTCCTTGTCTCAGCTCCCTCATTTCCAGTACTGAGGGTCTCCTGGGACTCACTTGAGCCCCTGTCTAATCCCAGGCCCTGGCCTTCTCTCCCACCGTCCTCTGCAGGTCCCCCTTCCGGGGTACATCGAGGCTTACCCACGGTCACGATATCAGCAGAGCTCACCCTCCAGGCTTCCTCGCCAGTACAGCCAGCCAAGTGGCATGCACCCCAGCTTGGAGCAGGCGCCGGTGCCATCCACAGCAGCCTCTCAGCAGAGCCTGGCAGAGAACGACCCATCTGACGCACCCCTGACCAACATCTCCACGGCGGCCCTCGTGAAGGCCATCCGGGAAGAGGTGGCCAAGTTGGCCAAGAAACAGACAGACATGTTTGAGTTCCAGGTCTAATGCCTTAGCCCCTGGGAACTTCAAACACAAGGAAATGTCTTCAGGTTTCTCAAGCCTAACTTGTTGGGACTTGAGTCACAGTTAGTGTGTGAATCTTTCTCACCCTCCCTTACTGAAAAAGTGAACAGTGGGGCTTCTGGGAATCAGAGCAAAACTCCTGAATGACTGGATTCTCATTATTCAACTGATTGTATGTCAAGAAGTCCCCGCCTGGGACCATATGTTTGACATTCTGTTATGTTAAATGTTTGAACTATGGGTGTATTTCCCTATGGAGCCATAGTCACAAGAGACATTAGCTATCTACAGATTCCTGTGCAAAGCCACATTTTACTACATCACCAGAGGGGAGAATACCACTCTATCTTCGGTGACCTCTGCATGTTTAACTCCGTTTCTGTTTTAAAGGCAATGCAGGGGTGTGATTAAGCAACAGACTGTGCTCTCTCTCATCAGCTGTGACTGTAATCCTTAAAATCACCTCCAGTCTGTACAGGAGACACTGACTCCAGCCGAGAAACTTGAGTCCCTTTCTTTTAAACATTCATTTTCAAAATCAAATGAATCGGATGAAAATCAGTACTCTCAAAGACTGCACCTATAAATAGTCCTGACTCTTCCTCCCCACCCCCCAATTAATTAAACAAAGACCAAGAAAGAGAAATGAGAGGGAATGGTGGATGTGTGTTGACAGGCTTTTGAGAGGTGTTGTCTTTTTAGATTCAGAGAACTCTGCAAGGTGGGATCTAACAGAAAGAGAATTGGTGCTAAGAGCTTTTAGGATCCTATAAAAGAAAAAGTTACTCATGGAGGTTTTTCTTTGCCCTGCAATGAAGGGGACCCGAGATTGAAGCGTCTTTCTGTTGAGGGAATGAATAGATGTATCAGCTTGTACAAGAAAGTCTCCGCTCCTTCATTGGTGATGTTCAGCATGTGCTGCTGAGTGGCACAGAAAGAAATAGTCATTGATGCCAGTTGAAATCAGAATAGTGGCCACAGCCTCCCCAGCTACAGCCTCTGTGGAAGCTTCTGAATGTAGAAAACCTGTTGATTTATGTCTAAATGTAAATAGCTTTTTAAAAAAAGAGTATGGAGTTAGCCAGTCCCCTCTGCACCCCATACTTAGTGGATACAGGAGGACTTCAGCCGAACTGGGGTGGGGGGGGGCTGCCGACCTTGTGACAAAGATGTTGCAAATCACCCTCCCAGGCATGGCCATTTGGCCTACAGAACTCTGCGTGGGCACTGCAGAACTCTGCGTGAGCACTGCCTCACAGCCCTGAGGCACCAGTCTCTGCCTGCCAATGCAGTTACTGACTTTGCAGTTACCCCGGAGAGAATGGACACTCTGGTTTCCTCACCAACTTTGGGAGCCATGCACGATGTTGGGGGCTTATTGGTGTTTGTTGGAGAACAAGGTCCTGTCCTGCCTTCACCCATGACCCATCTAGCTTCAGCTGTTGTCCATTCCCTTCTGAGCCCATCCTTCCATTCTCCTCATGAGTTTCTTTGGTCTTTACTAAGAGAAGAAGGTGGAAATTTAAAGTTGAAAGAAGAGTAGGAGTGGGACTTATTAGGATGGGAGATTCAAACTGTCAAAGCACAGACTTTTCAAAGAAGCTGTTTTTATTTCTCAATGGCAAATTGCCCTTTCTGGAATGTTCCAGAAATGATGTGTCATGGAAACCCCAAGCAAGTCCCTTGTTCAGGTGATATTAGGTAGTGTCTTTTTGGTATGCTGGTTGATCTTTCATAGTGTTAGTTTTTTGTTACTTAAAAAAAATCAGCTATAAATAAAATGTATTTTTGTAATTTCCATGTGTATATATGGTATATTTCTACCAATGGCCAGTTGTAGTCCAAAACTTAAATCAGCTTGCAAAAACACTGTGGACAGTGCAAGATTTTATTGACAAATTAACATAATGCCTAAGTCTATCCAAATAGGTATTCAATGCACTTGAATGAACAAAGAGCCAAAGAAACTCAGCCTTTTCATGCAAATGGTATGAGTCTGAAAAAGTCAGCTACATTGTCCCGCCTTACCAATAATATCTCATCAGTGCAATGATCTCACCCAATACTTTTGTCTACTTGGTAAATGCCTGGAAATACTGTATATGAAAATGAAGTTTCAAGACCTTAGTGTGATTAAAATATATGCACATGCTTCAAAGATAGTGTCTGAGCTTTGGACATTCCAGTGATTTTTGCTTCAGCTGGCTGAAAGAATGGAGAAACCAATGATTGAGAACTATTGAGTTGGTCAACTGAGATGGCTAAAAGCATAGTATTCTAAACCTGGCACTCTAAAACCAGGCACCCCAGGTTTAAGAGTAGTATATAGGAGGAAGAGGTTTCTTTAAATTGAAAAGAAATCAATTTGTTCATATCCTTCCACCAATGGGAAGATAGCCACCATTGTTTGATATTCTGTGACTGAGATATAATTCCTCCTCTGAAGAGTCTCCTAACCTCAAGGAGGCGACAGATACAGGACACCTAAATCTGAGAAAGGGAAGATGGTCAGAAGTGCCTCCTGGAAGTGAAAATAGAGTTCCATGAGAGCCCAAAGGATTGTGTTCCTCAGGACCCTCCAGACAGTTGAAGAAGCCACAGAGGACTTTGGTAACCCCAGAGGAGGTGAAAGTCCAGGGAAGTGGAGTGACCTTCCTGAGGGCTCCTGCCCAAGCCTGTTGATTCATGATCCAACTTGCTTTCCATTTCACCATGCTGCCAGCCCACTGTCTGTGACACACTTCTTGAACTTTGCTAGGACATTTTTAAAAATAAGCACGTGATTGGAAGGATTCCGTGCATTCTTTTAAAGAAACAAGATGATTGAATTGTGAAGAGTTTCAGATAAAGTGTATAGAGTACAATGCATTGGTGGCATAATAAACATTTCTTGGAACTAGTTTTGATGTGAGTTTTCTGCATTCGTGAAGAGAAATGCATTTGGCTTTTTCCAGAGAGTGCCTGCAAGGAAATGGTGTTCGCAACTGCTGTTCAAGACTGTGGGTATATTCTTCTCTTGGTGTCATGGATCCAAACAGGCAAATGAAGAGGCCATGACAGTTTGTCATTGCAAGGTAGCAGCTTCCGTGTGCTGGGGAAGGTGATCTGTGGTGCAAGAGCATCATTATTCTATGCTGAGATGCCAGTTGCTACCTTTGGAGCAGGAAGTTGCCTTTTTTCAGGATATGCTAGTGATGGAATGTTTTTGTCCTCAAATTCCTAAGTTGAAATTCTGACCCTCAATGTGATAATAGGAGGTGGGGCCTTAAGATCTAATTCTTGAGGGTGGTGCCCTCATCAATGGGATCAGTGCCCTTCCAGAAGAGACCCCATATAGCTCTCTTGCTTTTCTGCCATGTGAGAATACAATAAAAGGTCAATAATGGAGCCCAGAAGAGTGCTCTCAGCAGAACCTAACCCTGCTGGTATCCTGATCTTGGCCTTCCAGACTCCAGAGCTTTCTGTAAGTCCCCCAGCTATGGCACATTGTTAATGGCAGTCTAAACTGATGAGGAGTGGATAATGGGAGGAGTTATATTGTTCAGACGCTGTTTCAAGAATTTGGCAAAACAGCGTGTAATTTCTGAGCACTCAATCTAAGGATGGATAAGAAAGTGTTAAGTCTGCAATTTAAGAACACTTCTGAGAAAAAACACAGAATAAGGAAGAGAAGGATTTAAATACTCACTAGAAGAAATGTTTCTCTGACAGGCAAAAATTCAAGAAGTGACTCGAAATACTTAAATGTTGATTCTAGATAAGTGAGTTTCTTCTGCATACTGCACAGGTATTTAATGTTTATTAATAAAAATGATGTATTATTTTAAACTTTTGAGACTGAATTTCATAATTTAATCCATTCTTCTGCCATACACCAATCAAGGAACTTTGCAAGGACTAGAAACCCATTCATGTGCTTGAATGCAAGAGCTGACTAAAAGAACACAGGACCACTGCATAGAAATAAAACACAGCTCTCACGCAGGAGAGGGGTGGGCTCTCATCTCTGTCTTTCTCCACTTCTGCTCAGGCCTCTTGCTTCCCTTTGTCTGCTACCTTTCTATGTGCTCTCACTAGTTTAATTTAGCTGAAAATCCACCCCTGGCCTCACTAGCCACAACCTTTCCATTTCAGCACACACCCCTCTCTGATGACCACTCCATGCCCCTTAGGACAAGTCAGGCTCTCACCCGCCCAGTTCATCTGCCACTGATGAGCCGCCCTTGGGGCAGTCACCTAGCCAATCCGCTGTAACCAAGGAGGCAGGGGTATGTAACACAAGCATGGCCCCCTGGACTGACCCTTTCAGTGGACTGGAACCTAGAGGAGAGAGCACGAGTGGTCAGGACCTTCAAACAGAACCCACCGCAGACAGGAATGGAGCAGGACTCCCAGGATGCAGCCAGTAGGTGAGTAGCCCCTATGGATAATGCCCCAGAGAGGAAAGGATCCTTGACTTGCAAATCAGGGGGAACAGATGTGCTTCAAGCCCTCGTGGATTGGCTAGACTGCCAACCACCTCCCGCCCCAGTGCCAATACCGATATGGTTGCTGGGTCTAAGGAGTGATTTCTGACCAGGGCCCAGTTAGCAAAGGTCTTGCTGAGCAGACAATAAACACTTGTAAATTGAAATGCATGATCTTAGTTCAGGTGCTACTAATGTGGCTCATGGCCACACACTTGCATGGAGAAAACCAATGAGCCTCTCAACAGAGACTCTTGAGACAAAATTGTTTCAAGGGAAATTGATGTTCTTGTGGCTCTGCCCTTGCAAATGTAATTAAGTTAGTGTGCTGAGAACTGAAAGGCTCTTGATTTCTTAAAGTGAACTGTTATCGAATCCTCGCCTGCGATAAGTGCTAAAATGTCGGCGGTTCTGGAGAGGAATATTTAGGAAATAGAATTAATAGTGCCAGAATTGAATTCTTTGAGGTGGTATTAATTTGCTGTGATTATGCTGGTTTCAAAAATGGGAGAGTCATGGAGTGGCAGAACTTGTCTCCAGAGGTCAAACCCACATTTTGGTGAAAGCCATGACATAATGAAATCTAGAAACTGATGATTTTCATTCTCTAACCTTGGTCGGGCCTGTGAATCAGAGGGAGGCTGTCTGTATGTTACATAAATTCTCTGTGGCTTCACCTCAATCCCCCATCTCTTTCTAATGTCTAAGCTCCCCTCCCCAAGCCACACATAAACTGAGTACGAGGGGTTTTACCAAACAGGATCAAGAGTATCATCGGTTTAGAAATGTCGAAAACAGCCAAGTATTCAAGGCCTCAGTCAACTTACTTTGAACCAGTCTCTGATGCCTCATCTGTGAGACGGCCATGACAAGGTCTGCCCTTCCTACCTCCCATGGTAGCTGTGAGAAGTGTGGTACAATGTGTCTGAAAAATGCTTTGGAAACTATACTGGAAGCTATTCTTACTGAACTGTCAGCTTCATAATTCAGTTTTATCCGGAAGAATATTTGAGCTCCTTCTGTACATCAAAATAATGTGTGAAATGTTCTATAAACTTTTTTAAAATTATATTCTATAAAATAAAAAAAATAAATAAAGATGGTCCTAAGTTTGGAATTGCCTGCAAAAAGCCAGCATCAACTGGAACTGGATGTGGCTGCTGTTCTCCCTGATGTGGAGGCTGTCAAGACTTGCACGTGAGTTTTATTTTGGGTGGAAAACCCAAACCAGCGATTCCCACCAACCGCCTTGAATATGTTGTACAAACACAAGTGCTGAACAGGAGCTTTGACTGTAGCTGTTGTCAATTAATGCTTTGCTTTCTTAATTAAATTTGTACACCCATGGCCTCTGCCTGGAACAGGGGGCTCATATGCTGTTAGAATTTTTTATTGTAAAATAAAATGACAAAGACTTTCATACCCCAAAACCTGCCTGCTTCTCATTCTGCTTCATCCAGATAGTGACCTAGAACTCTCTTCACCCCCAGCTGCACAGCAGTGCCTCCTGGCAGAGGGTTAAAAAATAGTTGCACACTTGGCCCATCCAGTGTGGCCTTAGGAACCCCGGGTGTGAGTTCATCAGGCAAACAGAGGTCCCCTCTGGTCATGCCCAGGACCCAGAAAGGCAGTTCCAGACTAACTATGAATGTATTCTTGGTGCAGATGGTGTTTGAGGGCAGATAAGCCAACATATGCCAACATGCTCTTCTCAGAACATGAAGAAGTTCCATCCGGGTCAGTGAATCCCAAGGAGTCCAGGGATGATGTTTGTATGGGGCTCGAACTCTTGAGACCACCTACTAACGTACCTCCATGCTAGTCCTGGCAATCATGATACCCACCTAGCTGTTCAGCCGCATCTCAAGACCAGGTGTTAGACTGCATGCTCTGGCCTCTGGCCTAAGCTGATTGGACAGGAGAGACATCCAGCCCAGGAGCTACATGCTCATAAGCTGACCCATCACCAAAACACATGGTTCAGCATATGGGGTAGGCCAACCAGATTCTCTTATCTAGAAAATACCAAAACACAGAAACTGTTAACATCAGTTGTTGAAACTGAATGTGCAAGGCTCAGAAGCTATGATGGGCTGTATTCAAAGGACTAGAATATTTAGTAAGAAGTACCGTGGAAACAAAGAGACTTAAAGTCTAGGCAAGAAAGCTTCTCTTTAAAGTTTTGCCTTGGAAACTGGGAAGGTTCCAAGGAAGAATTCTATGCCCCTAGGTTATGGGCCCAGGTAAATGAGAACCAAAGGCTAAGACCAGAAACCAGATGCCCCTCCCAGCAGACATGAGGCCTGGACTTGTGCTGTGCATCAGTCTTTTTGCCAAGAGCCTGTCTGGGTGTGGTTTTATCCTACTCATTAAACTTTCATTTAACAGCAGCCTCACAGGAAGCACTGATTGAACATTCCACTTCACAGGCTGAGCAAACATTTCTTGAGTACCTACTACGCACCAGACACTGTGCTGAGGGCTGGGGGTTCATAGGGCCTGCCCGCCAGAGTGCACAGTCACAAAAGACCCATCTTGACTCACAAAGGGCCTGAAAGTCAGCCAAATGAAAACCAAAGTTTTCCTTTCTTTCCTGGAAGCATTTCGACTTTGAAAGACTCTGCAATGCATCTTCTGATTATGCTACACAGCTTTCCTTTCCAATGATTTTTAACCAATTAGTAAGGGGACCACAATATCCCCACAGGGATGGAAAGAAATTGCCAACTGCCAAGAATCAACAAGCGTTACAAACCCAAATTCCAGGGCTGTCACCAACAAATTAAACAGGAGCCCAAAGGGTAAGGAAAAGAGTAACAAATCTGGGGACTACACTATGCAACCCAAGGAAAACTTCAGAAACCGTATATTTTACAAATGAAGCCATAGTAGACCGAACACTTCATTTTGCATCGTTCAAATCAGTCTAGTGCCATTCAGAACATACTGGATTATTAATGAATGGGTTTGGTTTTATTCAGCCTCTGAAGTAGAATGCTCCATGGAGAAAATCTAAATAGGCAAAACAGCTCCAGCTTTGCAGGGCTGGCCTTTCATGGCTGCTCAGATTAGTCAAAATGGTATTTGGTTTTGTCCTTGACAAATCTGCCTATGAAATAAAGCACTTTATCTTTCTGGTAATTTTCCTTCCAAGGTGGTAATGGATATTTGTATTCACATTTTGTCTTTTCTCCTAACTAGCTATTTCTTTGTCCATCCCCCTAAGGGGGGGAGAGAAATCTAACAAGCATTCACAAATTCTCAGCATAATAGAATTTGCTGTGTGATGAACTGATGTACCTTGCCGGGTTTTTTTGTTTGTTTGTTTGAAATTATAGGATCCAGACTCTTTGAGTTGGAGGACAAGCTAGTGAGGAAATCGTGTCATCAACACGGATAAACCTCATGGACTTGTACATGTCGGCTTGTCTGATCAAAGGTAAAGCAGAACTAGGGCTTCAGCAAAGCAGGGGCTCAAAATGAGGGGGGTGGAGGGACAGGTGAAGGGATGAAGGGAAAGATGTTAAAGATAATTTGACATTTAGGAGGAGAAGCAAAGCCATCTCTCTGTGGAGTGGGAACACTGGCTTGATTTTAAATTACATGTGGGGGAAGAAGGCACCAAGATTTTTTCAGTTTGGTGCCTGAAAGGGTCTTATTCTAGCTTTGGGACTGGTGGCCATGACCACTTGATCACAGAGGGGATCCTCCTCTTAGCATATGGGGCCATGAGCTCACCCTTAAGCACATTCTAGTGTGTTCCTATGTGCATGTTATGGTCCCTCTCTGAACCCTCTGGGGGAAATGAAGGTGAGATCTGGTCAATGAAGCAACGGTAGAGCTTGACGGAGGGAGTGCACAGTTTACAGCCCACAGGCTTCCATAAACATAGTGGTCTTATCTAGGTAGCCTCTGCTTGAATTTGTCTAGCACCAGGGACCCACTGTCTTCTCAGAGCTGGTACACTGATGCTTGCCAGTGCCCCTGCCCCCACCACCCAAGAGTGCCTCCTTTGCTCAGCCTCTTCCCACCCCCCGACTGTGTACAACCTTTCCTTTATAATATCCCAGGACACCCTTAGGACTCCAGAACAGAGTGAGCTTTGACTGCTAGGGTAAGGCAAATGGGACTTGAAGGAAAAGCCCTTCACTTGGACAAGTTGAGACCAGTCAGTGCTGTCCGGTAGGTTCCACAGCCTTATCACCCCAGGGAGCCATTCTTCGGAGTGATCAAATGACACAGCTCCCCCAGACCTGGACCAACCAGCTAGTCCTCATAGGTATGTAGATACCTGGGTATGATGCATGAAAAGGCCTGGAAGCAAGGACAGCCATCTCTGTAAAATGAGGCAGAATCATGGCAGAATCTCACGTAAGACAGTGGAAAGTCATAGTCTATTCAGCATTTGCTCTGTTGTAACTGCCCAGGGATGGTAGTGTTAACGTGAACGTGACTGGTGCTGAAACCAGGAGGAAACTTGTCCGTTCCTGTCTTGGAGTCCAGACTCTGTCATGTGATCACATAGAGTTTCCACTATGGAGAGGCAGCAGGCTGGCGTGGGCTGAAGGGGGAAACAGGGAAAATAGAATAGTTTGAAGCCAGTCACCAAAATGTGAGCTAAGGTATAAATCCCCGTGTTTCCAAATGGCTCAGCCACGTCCTGGATTCCCGCCTCTCAGTGCCCCTGTAAAATGGCAGCTGGGATATCATCCTCACAGGTGGGTGTAAACAGTGATGGGATACTGTGCGGAGTGCTGAGGAAAGGCCCAGCACCGAAAAATCTCTGACTGATAGTTAATAGTAGGCTAGATGAGGTTGGTGGCAGGTCTTAGGAGATACTCCAAGAATGTTCATCACACCCCTGACCTGTCACGTTCAGACTCCAGGAATCCTTTTCCAGTGTTAGAACTGGATCCATCAGACAAAATTTGCTCCGTCCCTGATACTATAAAATGAGATCAGTCCTTGAAATGCAGCTAAACTGGTCTTTGGAATGAATGGGGAAAAGGGACAGTGGACAATTCAGATTTGCACACCACCCCTCTTGCAGAGGGGACTGTGATCTTCCTCTGTGCAAGAGACCTGTTTGTTATGCACATACATACACATGAATACACACACCTGCACGTCCGTACACATATGTACTTGCATGTGCACGAACACACACATACGTGATGTGTATACACGTACAAACACGCATCACACACCATACTTTGGACCACACTTAGGTAGCCTACTCAGATTGCCCTGTAGCTTCCCAAATCACCTCCAAGAAGGTAGTCCTAGCGGCCCACACGGATGAAGGTGCTGTCACCTGGAGGGGCCCGAGGGCTCAGCAGCTCGCCAACCGCGTCCTGAGCCTCAATGTCCACCTGCTCCATGGCAGTTAGCACAGGAAACGGAGCCTAATGACACCCCTGATTTTCCTGTTTCCGAACAACACAATCTAGGCAATTAAATAGGGGAAGTATAGAGAGATAAGTAGTCCTATATTTTTATATCTGCATACAGATGTTTGTCTGAATAATTGTCTAGCAGCCTTTTTACTGTATGTTATTCTCAGCCATTAATGGATGAACTATGTGTATATTTCCCTCCAGCCTGAATAAGAGGAACTAGATAAATGACAGAAGAGAGTGGAATAACTAGGAATGCACTGTAGATGGTGTCATAGAGTGAATGGTGTCCTCCACCCCCAAATTCATATATTGAAGCCTTACTTGCCAGTGTGATGGTAGCCTGGAGGTGAGGTGTTTGGGAGGAAATCATTCAACGCAGCTAGAGGAGGCCGTGAGGGTAGGGCCCTCCGGAATGGGTGAGTGCCTTATAGACACCAGAGGCTCTCTCTGCCGTGCGAGGATGCAGCAAGAAGGCGCTGTCACCAGTCAAGAAGAGGCCTCTTGCCAGAAACCAAATTGATCTTGGATTTGCAGCCTCCAGAGCTGTGAGGAGTATCTGTTGCTTAAGCCACCCAGCCTATGATATTTTGTTATAGCAGTTCAAGCAGATAATATATTTTTTGCTTATAAAATAGTATTTTTATATTATTTTTATTCATGTGAACTGAATATTTAAAAAGTTTATGTATTTATCCATACAGAACTGGGGTACAGGCCAGAGGCTCAGGGGCGGTGAGAGGATTCACCAGAGACAGAGCGGGGAGCAGAGCAGGCAGATGGACGAAGTACACTGCTGAGGGGAGCAGCGGGGCAGACAGGAGCCACCTGGGCCACGTGGGTCACCCACCTGGCTGGGGATCAAACTGGTGCTGAAGCGGCTGCGGCCAGCTCTGTAGTGCTGAGCTTCAGCCCACTGTGCCACCAGGGAGGGCTCTGAACTGAACACTTTATCTTGAAACTAGTTCTGAAAAGATTTTGCCTGCTTGAGTGGCCACGGTTCGCAGCAGGCGGCTGCCCGCAGCCTCTGGGGAAGGCCTGGAACTGCACCCGGGTTGTTTTTTTTTTCCCAATGAATGCCTTCGATGACTGCAGTGTCCCTCTTCCTGAAAGGTTTCCATGTTGGTAATTATGCACAAGCTGAGGAACATCAGGCTGGCCAGTGAGAGGACTTGACAGGGGAGAGCCGGCTTCATCCCACCTCCAAGCCCATACTGCCACCTAGTGGACCCACGCAAAACAGGAGGAGTTTTTTTTTTGTTTGGGAGCAGAAACCTTGCAGTCCCTTTGGCCAGAAAGTCTATGGGCAAAGATGATGGTGACCGCCTGCCAGGTCATGAACGGAACATTTTACACACGTTAACTCCAACAACCCCAGGCAGTGGGAATGATCATGCACATTTCCCAGATGAAAAAGAGGCTCTGAGAAGTTAAGCACATGCTTTATCGAAAAAACAATTGGGTAGGTAAGTGAATAAACAAATGAGTAAGTAATGCAGACACAGATGGTGGGCACTTTTTCCAGCGTTACGGTGTTTACATCACATTCAGATAAGCTCCAAAATGAGATTAATAATCCTGGTTGAGCCCGAGTGCAGATGGAATAACTAAATTTCTTGAGTGCTTTCTTTGGGTTGTTCTGTTTCCTGTATAATAATTTAAGCAACCTATGAAGTGAGGATACTGTGAATCCCCTCTTGTTCCAGATGGGAAACTAAGGCACAGAGAGCCTATGTTAACCTCACAATTGGTATATATTGGGATGTGGCCCGGTACTTGGCTCCAGAACCAGTGCCCTGAACCCCTCTCAGCTGAGAAAGGATATCTAAGGCCTATCCTTAAATCTCGGTAAAGAACTCAAGACACATCTTGAACCCCTTAACGTGTCAGACACTCAACACAGATGTGTCTCAGGATATTCCACCTCGATCATTCTTTTTATGATTTTATGCAAGGTGTTAGACTCTAAGTCAAATAAAGAGGCCAGGTACTTCATTTCCCTGTCCCTCCACAAGTGCCTGCTTTCTGCACAAACCCTTGCTCATAGCTAGGATCACAGTTAAGCTAGGGAGACAGACCAACAGGCGGTCACTATCCAGGTGGCAGTACCAGGAGAGGGAAGCACAGAGGGCTAAGACAGCTCAGAAAAGGGACCTGTAACCCAGTTGTGGGGAGCAGTCAGGAAGGCTTCCTGGAGGAAGTGACTCCCAAGTTATTAAGAAGGGAGCACTTTTCAGCATTGTTTTCTTTCTGGGCTTGGTACAGCAATCCTGGCCTCTCTCTAGTCCTTTATCTCACAGGGCCCAGAGGTGGAGAGGGATTTATGTGATTTGCAGTTTAGGGAAGAATAACTGGGCATCTATAGTGCCACCCTCCCCTTTATCCTCCCTAGGGATTGCTGCCTGTGGGCGCAGGATTTGTCTGCAGCTCCTCTGTGTCCCTGGGGACAAGCTGGGCAGGTATGCCCGATGCCGCAGGTTTGTGGTAGGGGCCTCATTTGGCTTCACACCTGAGCTTCATGCTCCAATTGGGCCTTTTATGCAGAAAAAGGGTAAAGGCCATTTTTGTTCTCTTTCTTCCAGCCTTGTCTTTTTTCTCAATAAGGTGGGTAGGTAGGACACCTACCTCAGCTGTTCCCATTCTTAGGAAGGGGACCGAGTCCTTTCATGTGGACATGGAACTCCCTTGATCACTGAGGACCTAAGTTATGAAGAAGCTGTTTGGAAAAGGCAAAAGTGTCACCCCACCCCAACGCGGACAGAGATGGGCAGGTGACCTGGGTGAGCCGGTCACATTTCCTGTCCGAGGAGTTGTAGTTGGAGCTGAGTTGTCAGTAGTAACTCCTCGTTCCTTCTAAAGGCCTGGCCAGTGCCTCCTTTTAAACTTTTATTTGTTTCTGTTATTTCTAACCGAAGAGCGCTGCTGTCAGACACTCGTCATTTGAATGGTCCTCTGTGTCCTGCCCAACTCTGTCTGATGCTGGAGGTATGACGGTGGCCCTTTCTCCCTCAGCACCACCTGGGCATGCTCCTTTTCCTCTTTTATGGGGCTGAAATCGTGGATCCTGCAAATTCACCACTTCTCCTTCCCTGCTGGCCAGGCCTCTGTCCAGCTCCTACCTGTGGCCACATACCTTACACCAACTCTACAGTGAGGACTGTGTCCTATATGGACTGGAAAGAATGACTCCTGGCTGGAGGCAGTTTCATCTTATTTGTTGTCCATCTGCCCAGCCACCCCGAAGGCAGTTTGCGTCTTAAAGATAAGGAAGCGGGCTCACAGGTCTGGCTGGTGATGGCATCCAGTGCTGCTGAAAGGAAACGGCCTGTGTGCGGTGGGACACCAGCTCTGTGTTCCATCCCAGTGAGCAGGAAGCTGGGAAGCACTGCTTGATCTGTTCTTTTAGTTTCTAGAAGCCAAGTCCTGGCTGGCACTGGACCCGCCCTGGCTCCTGTGACAATATGGATAAGGTAATGGGAAATTATTCCATCAAGCTTGCAGCTCTTATTTTTCTCAAGACTTAGGATCTGTGATAAAGGAGACGTGCTAGTAATAACTGGGCATATGATCTGTCAGGATCCATGTTGCTCGAAGTTCTGAACTACAGGCTGTTACCTCTATCCAGTCTCCCCTGTAAGTTCCTGAAACTATTTGCTAATTGGATTGGTTAAGGTCAGAACATTCCTGGGGTCCTGTGTGGCCAGTGGACAAGTCTACTTATAAGTCAGTGTCCATGTGCTTCCTGAGATCTTCTCACACGGTGAAGCCTGGCTTCAGGGGCAGGTATGACCAAGTTCCTCCTTCCTCTTTCTTGGGTGTAAGTGAGTGAGGAAGCAGGCAGCACCCCCCACACACACACACCTTCAGCCCTACTGTGAATTCGCAAGGCAGTTTCCCACTGAGCTACACTATAGCTAAAGCAGGCTTCTGACTCCCATCCGCCAGAAGGTATGCTAGTAAATGGTGAAAAACTCTGGTGGGAAGGGGGAGGTGGAGCCAGGAACAACCCAAATTTCATACACACATTTCATTTTCTATCACTCATCCCTGCCAATTTCAAGAGAAGGAATGCACATTAGCACACAATTAAGCAGTATTTCCACTGTGAGAGTCATTAATAACCTCAAGAGCTTAGGTAATTGTAAAACATAGCAAAATAATTAGGAAGTGATGAATGTTAAGCCTGTATTTTACGTTATAGTTTAGCTGTAAGTTGACATTGCTTAATTGTTAATAATGGCTATATTTACTGACCGTTTTTAAAATACCTACACATTTAATATCAGCTTTCACAAGGGTTCAAACTGGCTCACCATTCCCCTTGTGAATGGTCTCTCCATCAGGACACCTGTTGTTTTCATCTGACAAGCATCCTCCCCCACACTTGGGGAACAGCCTCTTCCACTCCATATGACGGATGGTTATATGACCTGCCTCCCCCATCACCCTGACAACAGGAGTTGTGATCAAAGCTGTGGAATGAGGGGTTGGGTGACCCGGCTGGGCATTTCAGGGACCTTGGCTGTCATTCCCCAATTCTGCCAACCCCATTGTTACTTTGCAAGTTGTGGGAAATGCCTGCCAGCCCCAAACTAAGGGAGAAAAGTATCGAGTCAGATGTGCCGCGCCAGCAGGACACAGAGATGGTCTGAGCGAAGGACGTCAGGATTAAAACACACACTTCATGGTCAGCAAGCAAAGGCACTCTTTATTCTTCTCTCCTTCCCTATTTATACCCTTCAGCATGGAGCCTGGGGCTGGGGGTAGGCGGAAGCTTTCAGCAAGTGCGTCAATAACATGCGACAATAACATGGGGGTCAAAGAACAGTGGAGTAAATACAAGGCAGTAAACACAAGGCTGGAACACTTCCTGCCTCCTGTTTTTCTGTTCCAGCACCCATGGCTCATTCTTTCTGTTTCTACACAACAGTGTGCATATGATTCTGTGGGGGAGGTGGGGAGGTCTGTCCAGGCAAAGGACCCAACAAGACGTTTCTTCCTGAAGGTTCTTTCCCTGTGCCTGCCCCTGTTCCTTGCAGTCAGTAGGAGCACCTGCCCTGAGAGCCAGGAGGCACCCACATTTCAATGCAGGTTCTGCCATCTGTTAGCTCTGCGTCTGTGGGTAAGTCACTTCAACTGTTGGAACCTCTGCGTCTTCATTTGTGAAAGAGACCAAAAGCAGAACCTGGTGGTGGTGAGGATTAAATGAGATTGATCCTGCTACCTACCTCCATCTATGCGTAGCACACATGTACACAGGATATCTGTGTAAGATCCGGGATCCTTACATTTGTGCTATAAGGGTACAGATACTGCTGGATGGGTGATGGTGGTAGACGTCCTGGAAGGGGCACACAAGTTTGTGCTGGGACTTCAGCTTGAGGTGCAAAATGTGCCTGCTTCTCAGGAAACCTAGGGGGTGGAGGTGTCTGGCAACTCAGGCCTGATCAGGCCTGATCATAGGGCAGCTGCTTTAATGCCCCCCAAAGTAGTGTGGGCCCAACGTCAGCTGAAGGTACTGGTTTCTAAATCTTAGCAATGAACCAAACATTTCCAAAACACAACATAGGCTAAAAATAAAGGCTCAACAGAGCCCCAGAGTTTGCCACTCCTGTTCCATCCAAAGAAATCCTCCTACCAGACCCTCTCTCTGTCCCAGACAAAAGTCAGATTCTTGTTGCCCTGGGTTACTAGAGAAGTGTAGAGCAAATGAATTAATCAGGTGTTTATGCCACTAGTCTCTGTGGCTGTCACCTGCAGCCTTGAGTAATGCAGAGATGCTTGGAGCACAGGTGCGGGGCATGCATGAGTGAGTAGAGCCTAGAGGGCAGCGGAGCAATGAGGATGGTGAGTGGTGTGACTGCAAAAGAGGCGAGAACGGGCCCTCCCTTGTGGTGCAGAGACTGGGCCCTCCCTTGTGGTGCAGCGGGTTAAAGCACTGCACTAAGAAGCTAAAGCCACTTCCACTTCCGCATGAGTTGGATTCCCGCCTGCCCTAGAGGAGATCCACATGGCGCGGCAGACCTCTCCTGACCCGCCCGCTGCTCCCCTCAGCAGTGTGTTTCGTTGATCTGCCTGTTCTGCTCCCCGCTCTGTCTCTGGTGAATCCTCTCACCCTCCGCATCTCTGTACCCCAGTTCTATATGAATAGATAATAAATCTTTAAAAAAAAAAAAAAAAAGAGGTGATACCATGAGATGACTTGAGAGAGGGAAGGCCAGAGAGACCTAGGAGAGAGAGAATAGAGATTCATGGGAGGCTGAGAGGCTCAGCTGCCTGCCTGGCCTACCTGCCTCCTGGCATGCCAGGCCCCTTGCCTAGTGTGTCTGTGTGCCTGGTTCCCTGTGAGCATTGAAATCTAAAAAATTCGCTAAGGGCTCCGGGACTATGCATTTGACAGAATCGATAGCAAACCTGCCCTGTGCATGCTGGCTCAACAAGAAGCACTCTTGTTCTCCCAGAAAAATTTAGGCTCGAACGGCCAATGAGAAAACGGGATAATCTTAATGAGAATAAACCAGGCATCAGGAAAATTGATGCAGAGCTCAGGTGAAGACAGATGTTCAGTGTGGAAGCCGGTCCCCCATTCTCTCCCCAGAGTCCCAGTAGGCTCATAAAATTGGCCACTTGTTAATTGGCCATTGGTGCAGCCTCAAGCTGAGGTCCCAGCACAAAGTTGTGTGCCTGTGTGTGCCACTTCCAGGCCTTCGGCCACCATGCACCCATCCAGCAGGATCTGCACCCTCCTAGCACAGATGTCAGGATCCAGGATCTTACAGAAATCCTGTTTTTCCTGCCGCATTGCTCACAATAGCCAAGGTGGAAACAACCCAGATAAAGGTGTGGCATGTTTACAACAACAGATAGCACTGGCCATGAGAAAGAAAGATATCTTGCCTTTTGCAACAGCTTGGATGGACCTTGAGCATATTATGTTAGGTCAAACAAAGACAAAGATGTACCCTCTGGTGATTACGGGTCTCTCTACTCCCCTCCAAGGCCAGCCCTACCTGCCTCTCAGCCACGCAAGGACACCAGTCCAGTGGCCCTTCGTCCCTCCTCCCCCTCAGCCACATAGTCATTTCTCCCCTCTTAATAAGAACCTTCTCTCCACCCAACTTGTCCTGCCAGGGGCTCTAGAGCTCAGCTCTCCTCGACAGCTGAAACCCCTGCCTCTGTTGCCTCCCACTCCCTTCTCATGCTTTCTCAGAACTACTCCAGTCAGGTCTTAGCCCATCACTCAGCCAAAATCCTGACAAGATAACCAAGATTCAATCCATGTTGCTTAATCCAAGACAGATTCTCAGGCTCGTCTTATTCGTTCTACGAGTGCTACTTCCTAGACATTTCTTAGACACCTTCCTAGACACCTTTTTCACGTGGCTTCCTTATTGTCCTGGTCAAGCTGAGCCTCCAAGCGAAAGCTGGTTCTCTTTCTTCCTAGACTCACTCTCTTAGTGACCTCATCTGACCCTACCTTTTATTTATTTTTTTAAGATTTATTTATGCATACAGACCTAGATGCAGGGATGGTGAGAGGATTCAGTGGGGAGCAGAACTGAAATACACTGCTGAGGGGAGCAGTAGACAGGACAGGAGAGGTCTGCTGCACCATGTGGGTCAGCTCTCTGGCTGGGAATCGAACTCATGGTGCAGTGGCTGCAACTGGCTTCACCATAGTGCTGCACTTTAACTCCTTGCGCCACCAGGGAGGGCCTGACCCTACCCTTTAAATGCATCTGCATGACAGTACCTTCCTGGTATAAACCTCCACCCCAGCCCTCCTCCTCAACACTAGGCTACCTTGTGTCTCCACTAGAATGTCTAACAAACACCAAAAACTTCACATATCCTAAACTGCTGATCTTTTCCCCCAAACTGTCCCATCTGTGGCCTCCCATTTTAGAGGGACCTCCCAGGGATTCCCTCTCTACCACCCACCAAGTCCAGTAGGACTTCCCATTTCAACATACACAGAATCAGGTCATGGCTCCCCACATCTACCGCCAACAGAGTGGTCCTCGTAGCTAGGGGATGGTGGTGGTCATGAGGATTTCGGCCATAGTATTATTAATTTTCTCACCCTAACCACCCAAGCTTCACCAATTCTTTGGCGATGACCTACAGTTGCTGCTAGCAAGGGCATGAGGGATCTAGATGCCAAGCATCAAGATGGAATACTTGAAGGTTTCTGTCATAGAATACCTTACCCTGGGCCCTCCCTGGTGGCGCAGCATGTTAAAGCACAGCACTAAGAAGCTAAAGCCACTTGAGCATGAGTTTGATCCCCGCCCTGGAAGTGATCCACACAGCGTGGCAGACCTCTCCTGACCCGCCCGCTGCTCCCCTCAGCAGTGTGCTTCATCCATCTGCTTGTTCTGCTCCCCACTCTGTCTTGAGTGAAGACTTTCACCACCCCCGCACCGCTGTACCCCAGTTCTGTATGCATAAATAAATTAAAAAAAAAAAAAGAATACCTTATTTTTTGTGTTTCTATCACTGGCTCACCTCTCCTCTTCTCCACAGAAGCAGCCAGCACCTGGCAGCAGAGGTGTGTGCCCCAGATTCCTCTGGCCCGGTAAGGGAGGCGGGTGACGGGGCCGAGCCCACTGTACTGTGCCATTGCTTCTCCCTTAGTTGGATTTTCATCCCACGGTGACCTCCCACCCCCGCTTCTGTCCTGTGTCTCCTGTCAACCCAGCAGCACTGTGATCCTGCTACTCATCTGGCAAGTCCTCTAAGGAGTCCTCACCCCACTCCAGGTAAAACCCAGCTCACTGACCGTGGCTGGAAGGTCAGTGACCTGTCTGCACTCATCCCCAACACCGCTCTTCACTCCTGCTCCAGCCATCAGGCCTCTTGGCTCCTGCTTTGTTGTTGGGAGCCAGCCATACCACCTCCCCACCCCCAGCTGCTTTGGACTCCTGAGAACTAGGGGCGGAGCTGCTGTGCCAGGTGAAGCTATTTAGCAGGTGGGCTAATAAGGCAGGTGGGTTCTGGGGGATCCTGTTTTCGCAGCCAATCTTGCACGCTGGTGATACAGGGAAACTGAATGGAAGGAGACGTGTGGCAGAGAGACGCGTAGAGACTCTAGAGACATGTGGGTGAGGCTGTCCTTCGCAGGACAGAGACTGCTGCTACCTTTATTTGCATTTTGGTTTTGCTTAACCTCTTTGTTGCTGTTCCCTGCCAGAAGGTGCCTCGGGTTTGTTGCCCAGCATTTTGGCCTCAGTGGTCCCAGTTGCCATCAACCCTGGGCATTTGTGCACAAGGTGATGGGTAATTTTGAATGTTTATTGGAAAACTATTATTAGGAATCTCCTTTGAAAGGTCTCTTTCAAAGATCTTTCACACTAAGTGTGCGTTTGTTTTTATGCAGAGAATGGCAGAATCCCCTTAGAACATGTATCCCTTAACAATGTGGGGCCCCTGGGTACCCTCAGCTGCACACTAACAAAATGTCCCAGTATCCTTCCATCCTCAGCCTTTGCACCCACCCTCCTGCCCAGAATGTTACCCCAGGTGTCGCATAACAACCATCCTCAACACCTTCACACCTTATTTAAATGTTTTTTTCTTCAGGAAACCTGTCTGCATCCCTCCTCCTCCTGGTCATCCCTACCTACTCCTTTTCCCTCTGTGCTTGTCATCATCTATGATGCCCTATTATGATTTTATTTATTTACTGTCTGTGTCTCTGTTCCTGCTCCTCTCAAAAATTGAGGAGGGTGCCTGGGTGAGACATGGAAAGCACTTGGCCAGTACATCTAGGAAGAACGTGACTGGATCAGATGAAAGACGGTTGTTGCCCCAACGCATAACAAAACAAGACACTTCTAAGGACTAAAGTGCTTTGAAAGCAAACCAGCCATTGTTCCAGACCTCAGAGTCTTTCTCAGCAGGGACAGAACCGGGAGACAAGGTATTTTGCTCTTAGTTTTTCCCAATTCCCTCCTGACGTGGCAGTGGGGGGATGACCTCCCCGGTCCTGGGAGCCCCCCAAGCAGCAGCTTCCAGCTCCGGTGAGACAGCTCCCTCAGCAGCAGCACAGAGATGAGACCATGAGATTTACCACAGCAAATGGGCACTGAATGTGGAGTGCGTGCTGGGGGCAATAAGAACGGAAGTAAATACAGAACAGAAAATAACCTTCTTTGAAATGACAACAAACAGGACACATTATCTAAACACTAACACCTAAGGAGGGGCTGCTCCACCTCTAGCAGGCAGCTCCTCAGGAAAGAGAGGCTGACTTCTTCCCAGGCTGTCTGGTCTTCAGTCCTTGTAACTTTTCATCTTTCAGCGCCTTCAAGAACTTATCTGCAGGAGAGCAAAACAAACTTAGCTGTAGTGAAGATAAGGGTTTTTCCTGACACTTTCTAAGGTTTCTGGGATGTATGCTCCCTACATGAACCTCAATCCCACTTACAATACCAAATGAACCCGGGGGGGGGGGCGGGGGGGGAACAACTCTGTCAAATATGCTTTAGAATATGTAGCCAAGAAATCCCTGACGTAGAAAGACTTTGTCTTCTAGGGGTGGTTTTCTTCCCTTGGCTGTGGGCAAGAGGACATTCCCAGTGCCTTATGAATTGAAGACCATTTCCCAGAGGGCATAAGGACGTAAACATTTTGGCTTTGGCTTTACATCATTCCCTTTCCTCGGCAGGAGGGCACATTAAACTTGCTTTATACAGTAGTGGGGGTGGTCTTACTAGAACCACCTGCCCTCCTTGAGTCGTCAAATGCAAACCTTAGCCATAACGCGTGATGGCGAAGACCAGGTCTGAAGGACAGCTATGGTACTGAATGTTTTGCAGTGTAACAGGTTCTTCTGGGATCAGTCAGATTTGCCCTGACCCTCCAGCAGGGAGAACTCAGGCAGCTGGTGGGCTAGAGTGGTCCTGCCCACAACAGTACACTTGGTCTTACTGGGTCTAGATTCCCTCGACTTCTGACATAGGATCTCATGGCAGAGCCCACTGCCCTGGTGAGAGGGCTGACCAGGGTCAAGGTCAAGGGTCACAGGGAAGTTACCTCCTGGCATTGAGAAACAGGTCCCTAAGTCCCTCAGCTCAGGGTCTTGAGTTTTCTCAAGCCATGTCAGTTTAATTGCACCTACCTCCTCCTCCTATTCTGGGTCTCAGTTTAATATAAACAATAAAGCTCTGGAGATAAGGGCTACCTGTGGTGAGTGGAATTTCGGGGTGGTGGTATTAACTGAACTTTAACGAGGCCTAAGATTAAGGATGGAGATGGGGGTGGGTGGGTAGAGAGAGGCCTAGAATCCGGAAAAGGGTTCAAGAAGGAATGAAGACGGAGTTTGGGACAGAGCTCATGAAACCCAGATCGTGGTGGGTGGAGAGTCGGTTGAAATCTAGGATCGGGGAGTTTGGGCTCTGGGGATCCATCTGGGATGCGGGGCTCCCAAGGGCTGGGGTTTGAGCCGAGGTAAAGGGGGCGGTGGAGCCTAGGAGAAAGCCAGGGCTGGCTATGGGTGGGCTCTGGCAGCCTCGGCCAAGTCACGCACAGCGCTGAGAGTCGAAGCCGTCCCCAGTGATGGTGAGCAGCTCCAGCTCCTTGATCCGGATCTCCAGCTCGCACAGTTCCTCGGGGTGGGAGTTTGAGGCGAGTCGGGCGGTCGTGGGGCTGGCGGCTAGGGGCGAAGCAGCCACTTCGGGGCCCGGCGGCGGCGAGTAGAAGAAGCGCAGAGGCTCGTAGGGGATGGCGGCCAGGCCGGAAGGCCAAGGAGGGAGGCAGGGGCGCTCGCTGGGGGGACCCAGGCCGGGCGGCGGCGGCGGGGGCGCCGGGGCTGGGGGCGCTTGGGGTAGAGACCGGACCCCAGCTGCCCCGACCGCCGGCGCCCCGCCAGCTTTGAGCGGCACGAAGAGCTTCTTCCAGATGTTGAAGTCGCTGAGCGGCGAAGCCGAGATGCCGCGATCGTAGAGGGATGGGAAGTATAGGGGCGGGGCCGGCCGCTGGCCCATCGTGGGGCTCTGGCTGCCGCGCCGCCCCTTCGGCATCTTTTGAATGGGAGACTGCGTGGGAGGAACCCCGCGCCGGGAGACGCGCGCCCGGCCCCGAGTCGCCCGGGTACTGAGGTTCCACGGGCCACGCCCCGCGGGCGCGAGGCCCCACCCTTTCACCTTAGCCCCGCCTCTAACAGGCCGGGTTCTCCTGTGCGGCCGGCCACGCCCCGGAGTGTGGCCCCGCCCGTTACGGTAGGCCACGCCCCCCATGAGAAAGGCGCTGCTGGAATGGGAAGTTAGTTGTTCGCGTTCACCTTAAGCTGCACCTCAACGCTTAGGGTTCTGCTCCGCCAGGCGACAGCCTGTGACTGCATCCTTGCTCTCTTGCACCAGGCCTGGTCCCGCCCACCCTCTGCTCCACCCTCTACACCCACAACCCCTAAATTCCACAGGCTTGGTTGGCTCTGACAACTACTTTAGTCTTCTTCTCCTTATATAGGGAGAAGAAATATTTTAAACCCGTCCCCTGCCCCAGTTGACTTTCCCCACCACCCCGTGCTGCAGAGAAGTCTGGGAAAATGAGGTGTTGACTTTTCTTTCCTATGCCTGGCATCAAAGGAGAAGAGGGTTGATTGTCAATGATTGTTACACCAACCCACGTTTCTGCCAAGTTTCCCAGTATGGTGGCAGATTCTGGAAAAAGGAGTTTGGATTTGTAATAGATCTGAAGTAGTATTGTTACAGGGCACCCCAATGTGAATTGGGTTGCCTGTCTGTGGGTCTTCACCCGGGCGGTTACAATTCAATCGTATTATGGACACACTCAAAAGGTTAAATAATGGATTTATTTATAAGGAGAAAGTTTAAGGAATAACCCAGGGAAAGAGGGAGAGAAACACAGGTTAACTAGGATGTCCTACCAGTTCTGCTGGACTCCACCTGCACGCTGAAAACTGATTGAGCGCCAAAAAACGATCAGCTGTGAGAACCACCAGGTCCCTGTTGGTGCCGAGTTAGCACATTACCCCCGGGGCTCCGGGGGTGTGTGCCCCCTGTTGTGCGTGTCAAGGTGGCCAGGTGATCGGGGCGATAAAGCCATCACAGACTTGGGTTTATCTGCCTAGGACGCCAGAGGGACGACCTGACCTTTCTCTGCCCTAGCACACTCCCTTGTAAGGGAGTGTCAGCATCTGGCAGCTGCAGGCGGTGTGGCCAGAGAAAGTCCCTACTTCCACCTTTCCCGCCTTAATCTTCCACTCCTACTGCCTAATGGTATATAAAGGGATCGCTGGAAATAAACGAGAGACTCCTGGATGAAGAACCTCGGCGTCCTGTGTTTTCTTTAACCTCATCGTCCCTCGCCGGACTCGGCTCCGATCAGCCGGACGCGGCAGGTCCCCCCAGAGCCCAGATGTCTGGTTTTATCCCAACTTGGCTGCTCAGCTCTGCCCTCACGTCCCAGGGTGCTTCTTCTTGGTACTGATGGGATTTGGAGTTCCAACATCTGGAGTAGGGGTGGAGTCCATGAAACCTGTTACAGTATGACTGCAATGAAATACAGCTTAGTTCTCTTCCAGACATAGTATCAGGAGCTAATAATAGTCAGCACACAGAGCTCTGAAAGGAAATCTTGCAGAACCCATTTCAAATAGTTCAGCCATTTTTAGAGTGACACAGAGTTCTTGTCCAAGGAACATGACCAGCTCATTAAAAGAAGCACAGTATCCTGTATTAATCATAAACTGAGGGGGAAGTAAATTGCCTCAGCCCAGTGATTTTGGTGTAAAGGGACAAAGGTGGATGAGGGCCATGTTAGGCTGTTGACTGGTGAATGCTCTGTACTTGTGTCTACATATAGGGGTGCTTATGTGCATAGCTGTGAAGCAGATGGACAACCTTTGTAGCTTTGGGCATGTTGCTTTGCCTCTTTGAAGGGAGTGATCCTGTACCTCTGTGTTATATACAGAATTGTAAGCCAATGTTTCCTCAATTAAAAATAAGTAATAATAAATGGAAATAAGAGAACCAGATTGCCACGTGTGGTTGGTTGTGATGACCAGACAGAATGGTGTATGTGAAACACTTAAAAACTGTCTAAATATAAGGGGCTTTATCCCTAACAAGGAACTTTGGTGAAACGGAGATACTTTCTCTTCCCACATGTAGCTGTCATCTGCTTTGCTGGCTAGGATGCAGCCCAAGATTCCTATCATGCTGAGCATGTTATCAGTATACTCAAGTATTTGGGCACTGGTAAGACAGTTAGATGTTATGGGAATATTTCACCCCGAAACAGGCTCAGACAGCCCTGACTGGACTGAATTTGTAAGATTAAGGGATTGCTTTGAAGTTGTGTTCAATGCTCCTTTTTTAATCATAAGCAAGAATGTTGAAACTGTCTTCCTTTAGTTAATTGAAAATGGTTAGCTCGCCAAATGTCTCCTCTTTCTTTCACTCATTAACGAGTGAACTGGGTATTATTTTCATGTATATAACTTACATAAACTGAGACCAAACCTCTGAAAGTGGGTCACTCAGAAAAACACCTGGACTGTTCTCTGGGACTCGGTCCTCAGTTTGGCTCTGGATAGCAGCTTTAACAAATTTCTAATTCAACTTTGAATTCACATTACAGCAGTGATTATTTAGGTACTAACCCCCAAGCAACAGGCCTTATCCCATTTTTCAGATGACAAAGCTAAGGCACTTAAGGTTACATAGCTTGAGGCCCTGTGGCTGGTTTGCATCAGAGAAGCCTATCAGTTGGCTTGGTTTGTGTTCAGCTCTTCACAGTTCCCCCCAACAGTTTCCCTATTCTTCCAGGCAAGATCAACTTCTGGCCTCTGGCCTCTAGCCCTCTCATTACAAGTTGTTTGTGCCACAAATCAAAGGCCCATTTATTCTGGAAAACTGGAAACAGTTTTCTTTATTATTCTTCTGAACTAACCATTGTGTTGGTCTTGCCCTGGGGGCCAAGGCATCTCTGCCTCCACAACACCTACTATATCATGAAAATTTCTGATAAAGTGCACTCTAGTCTTGTTTTCATCAGTAGATGTGGTCATGTACTTGCAGAGTAAGCAGTTTTTAAAAATAAACTGAAGCTCTAGAGGCAGTTTAGTGAAATGAGAGGTCAAAAGCTTAGAAGATGAGAGCTTTTTTTTTTAAATTATATATATTTTTTATTGCGATACATTGGCTCAAGCACTCTACGATTTAGAGGTCTAGCTTCACCTCTTCAGATGTATGTCAGTACCCCACACTGTTACAGGGCAGGGAGAGAGAGGTACCCCTGATCCCCCAAACCTGCCTGCTCTAAATAGGTTCTGCCATCCACCTCATCAGTACATGACATAAGAGATTTAATACAATTAAAGGAACTTTAATACATTGAGTATATAATACAGAAAAGACAAGGGATATAATTTCTAAATCAAATACCTGAAGTTACCCATCCTCTCGTGGGTAAGTCTACCCAAAGGGACTGGCCTAAAGCAAGGCCTGAAAGCCCTCCACAAGACTAAAGCATCTTCTGGCTGGCACCCATAGAAAAGGGTCAGAAATGACAGACAAATATGGGAGGAAAAGAGCACAATCAAAATCACTATAAATGCTGCCATAGTCACCTCCCCAGGGGTTTCTTACCCACATCTGTTTCACCAAGTACAGGGCCAAGAAACAAGCATAGTTTCATCATATCTCTTTGCTCCATGTAGCTTCCTCAGGTCTCCTTCTGGTTCTCCATCCTGCTTCCTTCCTTATGTTTTGTCCCAACTTCTGTGACCCGCCAAAAGAAAGGAAGGCAGGAGGCAGAAAGGCTGAACAAGCAGAGTTTATTGCTCCTGGAAAGCAGCTGAGACGGAGCCCCTAGAGTGGGGTCTGCAGCTACTGCCAGTCCTATGGGGGAAAGGGTCTCATTTGTAGATTCTAAACTCAAATTCCAAAAGGGTGACTCATCGCTGTGTCCCTAGATATAAGGCCCAGTTCCTTATCACCTTCATCTAGTCTCATCCAGAACTCAAGTTCCTTTAATTGGATGCAAGGCTCAATTTATTACCGCCTTATCACCTTTGGATGCAAGGCCTGATTTATTACTGCCCTTATCTAGTCCCTCAGTAAATCTCGGCATTTGGTCACTCCCAACACCTCAGATCCCTTCTCTTTGCTGAGCTCCACCCTCCTTCTGTTACAAAGCCACCACCACAATACCCATAATCCTCCACAGTAGTCCATGGGGCCCCCTCCCCTACTGACTCCATACCCCTTGGCAATCTTGCAGTTAGATTTCTAGGGTTTTGGTTTAGTTTTGTTTGTTCCTTTTTCTGACAAAATCAGATAGTTTTATCTTTCTGATTTAGTTTGCTCGGCTTAGTTTCCTCCAGTTCCATCCATGTTGTCACAAATGGGGGAGAGGGGGAGGGATTTCATCCTTTTTTTTTCTTGGTTAGTGTTACAGGACACCCCAATGTGAATGGGCTGCCTGTCTGTGGGTTCTGCCATCGGCCACAACAAGACAAAACATATAAAACTTTAATGAAAAGGGACTTTAATACATGAGTATACAATACAGAAGACAAAGAATGTAATGTCTAAATCAAACACCTGAAGTTACCCATCCCCTCGTGGGCAAAAGTCAACCCAAAAGGGATTGGCCCAAAGCAAGGCCTGAAAGCTGCCACTAGACTAAAGCACCTTCTGGCCGGGACCCATGGAAAAGGGTCAGAAATGGCCAGACAAATCTGAGAGGAAAAGATCAACATCAAAATCAATATAAACACTGTCATAGTCACCTCCCTGCAGGTATCTCACCTGCCTTAACCAGTCCAGGGTCAGGAAACAAGCACAGCTTCTTCCTCACATGCTTGCTGCTCCATGTGGCTTCCTCAGGTCTCCTTCTTGTTCTCCTTCCAGCTTCCTTCTCTTCTTCTCTTCTGATTCCTTCTCTTCTCTCCTTTTTCTCAGCTCAGCTCCACCCTCCTTCTGGGTGGGCAGGGAACCTGGAACTTCCCCTTTCCCTAGGGACCGCCCTGTTAAAGTAGCTGAGTAGTATTCATCTGTATATATATGATATCACATCTTTATCCAGTCATTTATAGTTGGGGACTTAAGTTGTTTTCATACTTTGTCTATTGTAAATAGTGCTGTAGTGAACATAGGAATGCATATTCTAATTAATGTTTCAGACTAATTATAGTTTCAGACTGATACCTAGTAGTGGAATTGTTGGATCACTTGGTACAGATCTATTTTCAGTATTTTGAGAAACCTCCCTGTTTCTCTAAGGGCTGGAACAATCTGCATTCTCATCAACTGTGTAAGTTTCCCTTTTCCACATACAATCATCAACACTTATTTCCCGTTTTGTTTTTTTTTTTAAAGATTTATTTATTTATGGATACAAAACTAGGGTACAGGCTAGAGGTACAGGGGGGTGAGAGGCTTCACCACAGACACAGTGGGGAGCAGAACAGGCAGATCAAGGAAGTACAGGCTGAGGGGAGCCAGGCAGGTCAGGAGAGGTCTGCTGCAACATGCGGTTACCTTCAGGGCAGGTGGAGACCGAATTCATGGGGAAGTGGCTTTCACTTCCAGTGCTGTGCTCTAGCCATTAACGTGCCACTGACTCACCAGGGAGGGCCATGTTTCCTGTTCTTTTTGATATGAGTCATTCTTTTTTTTTTTTTTTTGAGTCATTTATGCAAATAAGAACTGGCTGTGTTGCAATGAACAGCCCCCACACTGATAAAGAAAAGAGGAATCATGGAGCAGGCTACATAAGGCAGGATGCTGCTCAAGAGCAAGATCCTGGTCTTTTTATTATAAACAGCATTAGTCATATGGGGAAGTAGAAAACTAAAGGGAGAAGCAGAAGAAGCAGAAAAAGCAGGGGAAGCGTGGGACTGGTGGTTCTGTATTTCTTGTCTGCTGATAGCTTGGTATGTGGCTCCAGCCCTGATTTCCCAGGTTTTCAACCTTACCAATAAGGCATTCAGGGCTGCTCCAACACCCCCCACCTCTCCCCCCACACACACACACCTCCACCCCAGTGTTCCCATCACAACTTGTGAGGTAAGAATCAGGAGCTAGTCTCTGTATCTTGTCACCAGCCCCCAGGGCGTTCTTGATGCAAACCCTTCCCAGGGTGATCCAGCTTTATGCTCTTAGTCAATGTGAAAGGAACCTTGTAGGGTTGGGCTCCTATGACTGGGCAGTTCTGACCTTGCTTTGGGAATACAGAACTGTAGGTAATAAAATGGAGACTGGATAGGCCATTTAGGATTAGCAAACCCACACATTAAAATTTAGTTTATTTATTTATGCATAAAAGAACTGGGTGTAGGCCAGAGGTGAGGTCAGTATATGAGTCAGTCCTGTGTGTCAGGGTTGAGGGGGATGAGGTGGTAAGTCATTGTGCTTTGGATTTGCATTTCCTGATGATAAATGATGAACATTTTTTTCCAGGTGCTTGTTGGCCATCTGTAGGTCTTTGGAGAAGTGTCTATTTACATCTGCTCATTTTTAAGTTGGATTGTTTTCTTCTTGACTTGTATGCATTTTTATAAATAATGGATATTAGTTCATTTTTTGGCTGTATGATGTGCAAATATTTTCTCCCAGTCAGCAGGATCTTTCCATTTACACAAGTTTTTTTGTACATAAATTTTTTAGTTTGATGTAGTCCCATTTTTGTTTTCTTTGTTGTTATAGTCAAGTCTCCAAAGATGTTAAAGTTAGTGTCCCAAGACTGTGTTGCCTGTGTCTTCTATGTGTTTTATGGTCTTAGCTCTTATGTCCAATTGTTCACCCCATTTTGAGCTAATTTTTGGTGTGAGATCTTAGTTCCATCTTTTATATGCAGCTGTCCAGTTTCCCCAGCACCACTGTGAAAGAGGTTTCCTTTCTCCATTGAGTCTTTTGTTACAAATTAACCGTGCAAGTATGGGTTTATTTCTGGCATCTCAATTCTGTTCCATTGATCTGTATATCTACTTTTATTCCACACTCTTTTGATAACTATAGGTTTTTGTATAGTTTGATGTCAAGATTGCTTTTATTACTCAAGGTCACTTTGGTTCTGTATAAATTTCAGCAATGTTTGCTCTATTTCTTTGAATAATGCCACTGAAATTTTAACAGGAATTGCATTGAATCTGTATATTGCTCTGGGTGAGACAGCCATGTTAACAATGCTAATTCTCCTAAGCTACAAGTAAGACATATTTTTCCATTTTTTGTGTCTTCTACTTCATTTAATAATGTCTTAAAGCTTTCATTTTACAGATCTTTCACATCCTTGTGAATTTTACTTGTGATGCTGTCACTGGGATTATTTTGTTTTCTTTCTCTTCTATTTTGTTGAGGAATGCAACAGATTTCTGCATAGTGATTTTTGTTACCTGTCACTTCACTGTTGTGAGGTGTTGGGTCCCAGCCAGGATGAGCCTCCCCAACCACCTCTGGAGCTTAAGCACAGAAAAACATCCTGTTTTGTCACAGACAAAACCATGTAAAACATGTAAAACATGGGGCATGGAATCCCCATAACAGAAAGTACCCCTCATCATCATGTGTACAAATGCTAGGTCTTCAAAGCCAAGATATCTCATCATTCCAATTTTCAAAATACCCTGGGGGAGAGTAGCCTTAACACACCATTAATTTATGATATTAAGCTTTTCTAGTGAAAAACAGCAAGAACGATGCAAAATTTAGGGACAAAGGAAAGTGCAGATTTCAGCCACTGGTATGTCTCTTGAAGACAGGACTTGCGTTTCTATAGCTTGCCTTCAACAGTCAACCATCAATTTATGCTATTACATTTTTCTAGCAATAGAAGAGACCAAAAAATTCCTTGTGAAAGCTGAAAAGAACCTCCTGTGACCCTCTCTTTCCCTTCTCAAATGAGCTGATCATACTATTTAAATATGTTCCAGGAACCAGAAGGGAAATCACTTAGGGCTGCAGAGAAACTACTCCAGCTGTCACTGCCAAGTTGGCCCAGCCACGAGCAGAAGAGGAAGTGATGACTGAGCTCAGTTTTAGGTGTTTCGCCTAAACTGCTTCCCTCAAATGGGGCTTTTCTGTGGAAAGGTCTGGTCTTCAGAGACTCTTAATGTCTACCTTATCCTCACTCAAGTTAGTTTTATTCTTTCTGAATAGGACCCAGTTGGAAAATGAAAAGCTTTTGGTATGTAACAGCAGAGGAAATCGGGATTGTACAGAAACGGAATGCTTAGAAGTCCTCTTGGAGTTGATTTAGAGACAAAGCCTCCAGACTACTGCCAGCAGTGGGGCCACCAGCGGAGCGGTCTTTCCTGCTTTTGAACCCACCAAAGCTGGGTCTTCGTTACACAGGTCCTTCTGGCAGCAGGTATACTTAAGTTTCTTCTCCTCAGAGTATGCATGAAGGAGCAGGAAAGTGCAGTGTTTGGAAACCCAACACTGGAAATAGTTGTTTTTCTCTGTGGGGGAAACACACACACAACAATAAGCAAAAATGTTGGTAAAGATCTGCCTTTGAACTCTCAATTCTACTTTTTAGAACTTACACCATGTAGAAGTAGAGACCTTAGGACAAGGATATGCACCCTGATTGGGTTGTAAAGGGGAATAATTAAGCAAAGCAAGACATGATACTATTCTAAGTGGAACGTTTCCATAACGCCAGTCTTACAGAGAGCTCTCATATAGTCACCTGTTGCCCCTACCCCCTACTGCAAACAACCTCCCCCACTACTAACATCCCAGAGTGGTGCCTGGGTTATAGCTGAGGAACCTATATGGACTCACCATTATTACCCAGAGTCCATATTTGGGTTCACTCTCAGTATCACACATTAATAGGGTTTGGCAAATGTTTCACAGGTGCCCATTATCCACTGCCCTAAAAATTCTGTGTTGTACCTATTCATTCTTCCCACTTCCTCCTAACGCATGGCAACAGCTGACTGACCTTTTAGATTACCTCCTTAGTTTTGCCTTTTCCAGAAATCCAATGATTGGAATGACATAGGATGTGGCATATTCAGATCTGGTTCTGTCACCTAGTAATGTTTATTCAAGTTTCTTTTATGTCTTTTTTGGGACTTGATAGCTCATTCCTTTTTAGTCCATTGTCTGGATGTACCTCTATAAATCTGTTGAAGGACACTCTGGTTGCTTCTGAGCTATGGCAATTATGAATAGAGCTCCCATTAACATCTATGCATACTTTTGTGTGAACATAAGTCCCCAATCCATTTGGGTAAATAACCAAGGGATGGGATATATTTAATTTGGATACTTCTCACCCTTTTTTTTTTTTAAAGGATAATTTTGATCTGTCCCTACTCACTGAGGGATTTTGCCTTTTTTGGTGAAATTGATCTTTGTTTTAACAGGTTTTTCTGAACCTGTAGGTCTGCCAAGTTAATTTTTATGAGTTTACATGGTATGTTCAGCATTCCTTGCTATGGAATGCTGATCCTGGGAAGAGATTGTTGTAGAGTGTAGAAGCATGAAATAACCTTGAAGGGCACTTTTCCTTTTATCTCAGAGAGATGTAAGCCTGAGGGTGTTACTTTATACACCAGGGACAACCTGAAATAGCCATTTTCTTTGCCAGCATTATTTTCATGTGTCTGTTCAATCCAGGACCACATGCAGCAAGAACAGAGATGTGTCTTTACCATCCACTATTTCCCAAATTCTGTCCTAATAGGATTTATGGAGGTAAAGGTTTCATAGTCTCACCAATGTGAGAAGATGAAGATTTGGCAGGACCAGTCAATGTTAGCAATCCCCTAGCCCACACCCATGGTGCAGTGTTTTACAAACCCAGGACCCTCCTCTGTTTAACCCTTACTTCCTACTTGTCTTTTGAGCACTGCTCGCATCTCTCAGACTCTACTACTTAACTATGCAATGAGATGGTTGTAAGTAAAGTCCTTTATGATCTCCAAACAGACCTCTCTTGTGACTTTAATGTCTCCTTTCTCCATCTTCACATCCTTAGCCCCTAGCTCAGGCTCTGTCCCACTGTGGGCTCGTAAAAAATGGGGAGACAGCCAATGTCACTGTTAAACACACAGGTGTTAGAATTAGATGGATTCTCATGTTCCAATTCTGAGTTGATTACTTTGACCTTAGTCTGTTGCTTAGTTGGCGTCTCACTTTTCTCTTTTATCAAACAAGAATGAAAGATTATGCTGCATGGTAGGTTGGAAGCATTACATTAAAAAAAAAAAGTCTAAAAAGTACTTAGTGCTATGTGACTTGTAGCATCAAATAGTAGCTACCACTTATTGAACATTAACTTAATGAGCATGATGGTGGAATCATTCCCGTGCCCCATGCCCACCCCATGGCTCTCATCATCTCATTCTACTGAGGAGAAAGGGAAGATCATTCTCTTACCTCCTTGGAGAATGAGACACGTATCGAAAGGTTCAGAACAAGTGCTGGTGTTCGTGCATGGCTGAGTTGGTTTAATGCAGTTGTAGCACTTCAGGCTGTGACCTAGTGAGGAAGAAACCCACGAGGACTTGTTACAACACCATGGTCTTGCAGAAAAGTCCAATCTGGGAAGAAGTTAGCAACTTGCATGACCTTCCATTCCCACCCAAATCTGCAGCACAAGTATTTTCACAAGCTCAAACTAATTTCTGCCATGGAATCAGTGTTTAGAAGTACAAATCGCTGGGAAAAGACATTTTCAAGGATGAAATATATAACATCTCACAGAATGTTGTGGTCAAGCCAAGAACAAGTGTGGATTTAGAACCCAAGAGCAGACTTCTAGTTCTAAAGCCAAAGCTTAGGTGTATTACCAGTGAGGGAATTTCCCAGGTCAATAAAAAGTGACTCCTCTGCCTCAGCACAGCTAGAAGTCCAGCTCGCTACAGCATAGTAAGTGGGCACAGCTGCCTTCATCAGTATGCCATCCACCCTCATCCATCCATTCCTGATTTGGGTCATTTCCAGGTTAACTCTTTAAAAAGTTGGTCCCAAAAGACCCTCTCCTTCCGCCCTTTGTATGCAGGAGGCTGGGCAGGTGTTGAGCACTTAGGTTGTTTCTACACTTGGATATTATAAAAAACATGGCAGTGCAGTGCCCCGGTTTGTGAAATGGCTATTGTTCCTATTCAAGTCGTAGGATTTACCTTTGCCAACTGGACTTCATGTTTCGCTAGACTATTTTCCCTTCTTTTTATAGATCAATGGTGGAAAGAAAAAGATAAATTGTATTCCAAAGTTGTGACGGGGGAAGGCTGAGGATTAAGAAACGGAAGAAAACTTTACTGATTCACATGGAAAAATATTTTTTAGAATCTTCCTACAAAACTGCAGGTTTGGACCATCCCTCAAGTCGGGGGGAGGCCCCATTTGCCCACTCTTCCCCAGTGTCAGCGTGTCATGTGAAAAGGGAATCATGATGACACAGACAAAGATGCAGTATTTCTTCAGCCCTCTCCCTGCTCCACATGTGTGTGGCCTTACATGAGAGAATGTGAGAAGGAGGTGCTACTCTAGTCTGGATATTTGAGAGGGGCCTTTTGAAAAGGTTGCCCACAAGAGTGAGTTTCCTGCTGGAGAGGGCCACCGTTCATGGGGCTTCTTGACAAACCTTGAAACAGAGGAATCAAAGTCCACGTTTGGAACTTCTGTGGGACAAACTCATTCACCCAGTGTATGGTTTGACCGTGACATTCTATACACCTATGTGCTTTGTTTCTGATGTTCACAAAACATTGGAAGAGATGAGCTTCAACCTCCTTTCAGAGAGAAACTAAGATGAAGACATCAACTTGTCCCAGGTCACATGGTGCCTAAGAGAGCTGGAGCTCAAACCCAAGCTTGGTTTCAAAATCATTCTTGTTTCTTCCAATCAGCCTGAGTGGGAAGAGGAAGGAAACAGCAGAAATTGCTGAGGGACCCAAGGGAGGGATCAGCCATAAGGCAGCAGACAACTGCTTGAAATTCTAGCTACTAAGCCAGAGTGGAAGCTATAAGCCAGGGTAGAAGGGATCTGATTCTGAATTAAGCATGATTTGGAATGAAGTGAAGGTTTCCCTGCAGGTTCCTCAGAGTCCAGGCAGCAGCAGCAGTAGAGCCCTTTCTTTTGCCTCACACCTCATCTCTCTGAGGAAGAACCTAAGTGTACCCTGAGACTTGTCACAAAACAACTGAAGGCCTAAGCCTGTGCCTACTCTGTAAGTAAATACTGGTTGCCCCAAACTAGTTGTGACCAGGCTATTCTAATTACAGAAAATATACTAGGGAGAGGAAGGTTGTGGGGAGTGGGGGTGGGGTGAGAGAGGGGGAACGGGAAGAAACAGAAAAGGAAGCTTGCAGCCAAGGTTGACTGATGCCATGCACCTGAGTGGCAGAGTACAGCCAGGATGCACAGGAGCCCAGGCAGGATGAATCTTCCTTTGCTTTCCATCATACTGTTCACAGGCTCTGGAAGGAGGAGACACAGAGAGTCATGAGCCAACCAATGACTGGGAGTGATCGCAGGCACCAAGAACTGGAAGATATGAGGATGTCACGACACATGGGAAGGAGTAAACAGACCAAGAAAGTATGGCTGGGGTGCCATGAACCAAGGTCCTCTTGGGGGGGCAGCACGAATGGGGGGTCAAAGCATACCAAGGATGGCTCCAGTCTCCTAATGGTCACCACCAGCCACACTGAGAGGTAGCTGCCCATAGCTACCTCATGAGAGGTAGCTGCCCATAGCACCCCTGTGCGGTGAGAACCTGTGACAGCCCAAGCGTGGTGGTTAAGAGCGCAGAATCTGTTGTGACAAAGCCTTGTTTTCCGCCTTTATAACAAGAGGCAGATTCATAGGTGCCTCCCAGTGCCTAATTCACCAGGAGAATTAGGTGAGATAGGACAAGGTTCACGCCATGTCTCCCCTTCCTAACTCACAATGGACTCCACACCCAACTACAGAGACTTCTCGCCCGGAATCAGACAGGTGTGTTTCGCCTCCTGGTCTGAGTACCCAGCTCCCTAGAGATCTTTGTTCTTGTCCTTGACCCAGAGAGGTGAAGGCCTTGAGGTCTCTGGACCCTATTAGAAGAAGAGATCCTAAAGCTGCCTCCTGGCACCTTCTCCCTGAAACTGCCTTCTGCCGCCCGGAGCCAAAGGACAGAAGTTAAAGAGTCACTAACTGTCCTCCCAGACTCCATATAATCTAGGCTCCTCCACCTTCCTGCTTGGTTCCTCACCCTCAGAGGGTTTAGGGTAGAAAGGCTGACTGACATTCAAATTAAACAGGACGGACATTCAAATTAAACTCAGTCTGGCAGAAACAGCCACAAGTGAACAAGGAGTGGAAAGTTCTGATGTAACCAAACCCACAACATTTCCAAAAAGCCTCAGACACTTCCTCCAAGTTTAAAAATAGCTGCTGAGGCAGGAGGGAGGGACCATCTGACTGGGGTAGGGAAAAGTCTGGAAAGGGGTCAGGCTGGCTTCAGGCTCCCCCCAGAGTAGTCCTTGACCACCAGGGTGGTCCTTGCAGAGCAGTGTTCCCTAAAGAGGTGTGTTAGAAAGGACCTGCCTGCTAAGAAAGGCTCATCTCTTAACAAAAGCAGCAGAAAACACACAGTACACGGTTTACCAGACAGGCTTTCAAGCAGACCTTGGAGGATGGCTTTGAGCAGACCTTGTCTAGTTGTGGCTCTGCTTTATCTGCTGTTTACTCAACCTTTCTCCATCTAGTTATTACACACACTACACAGCTCTGTGAAATATACAGAAACGTACTTCAAATGAGTCATGGAAGTTAGAGGAGAGTTTTCACACTTGCAATTCTCATGCAAGACAGAACTACCCAAAGAGGCAGGCTTTGCATCTCTGGCCTGAAGTGCTCCACATTGCAAGAGGAGGAAGCAGCTCTCTTGTGCATAGCTGAAAGAATGCTATCTCCCCACCCCCACTAATGTGGAACCTCTATACTTTCAACTGGTTTCTTCCAAACTGTTTAAAACTCTCTTTTAAATGGAGGGGGGAGAAAAGACGCCCATTTGTGCACATAAGACGGTAGATGAAGGTGAAATACCATTTGGACTTTGCCAGTCAACACAAACCTAACAAGTACATGCAAGATACACCAGATAATATAACTCTTCCCTCAAAGCACACGGACACCTTTAAGCGATTGATTTAATTATTGGAAGCAACCTGACATCATTCAGAATAAGATACAAAAGGACTCTGAGAGCTTGTTTAGAGGTAGAACAAGATACAGATAAAGATAGGTGAAGCTATCAGAAATACCACTTTGAAGTTGTAAAACACACTTGAGGTTGATCTTAAAAGGACAGCATTTACTGGAGGGCTTTTGATTCTAAAGTGAATTCTTCAGGGGAACTCCAAACAGACTTCTTAAGCAAAGGAATAAGTAAACAGTCCAGGATATATTTAAGTCCTGTTTAAAAAAAAATACTTGAAATTCTTGTCAAGTTTCCAAACATTTTGAAATATGTCAACAGAGTGGTAGTTATGAGTTTATGTTTAAATATACATTTTTTAGGTTTAATATTTTGTGCATGGTATTGAGGTGCCATTGTTTCACATCAGTATGGGACCCCTCCCACCATAGCCCTCCCTACAGCAAAGCACTTGGTCTTTCACCACAGTCCATTGTGTTTTCCCACTACTCCCCGCCTGGTTTCTCACCCTCCCGCTCACTCTGAAAGCCACAGATCTAGGTTCTGATTTCAAGTGTTGGTTTTAAACTTTGTCTTTGTTTGGTTCTCCTATGTACCACATATAAGCGACACCATTAGTACTTTTCTTTTGCCTACTGGTTTATTGCCCTTAGCTCTGCCCATGTTGATGCAAATGGCATGATTTTACCCTTTTTGATTGCTGAGCAGCCTTCCACGTGTTTACAGAGCACGTCTTGAGCTACTTATTTGCTGTTGGGAACTTAGGTTGTTTCTGTATCTTGGTTATTATAAACAGTGCTGCTGTGAACACAAGAATTCGAGTTTCCTTTTGAATTAATGCTTTTGTGTCCATCTGGGTAGATACCCAGGAATGGAATTGCTGGATCTACATATAATCTTTTGAGAAATCTCCACACAGCTTTCCACAGGGGTTGCATCGTGCTACATTCCTACCAATAAGGTAAGAGGGTCCTTTTTTCTTCATACCTTGCTGTTTCTGGCTTTTCTGACATGGGCTATTCTCACAGGTGTGAGGTGGTATCTTACGGTTTTGATTGGCATGTCCCTGACATAGGATGATCATTTTTTCTTTGACAGGTCTAAAAGATTTTTCTACCCATCAGGATGATCATTTTTTAAGGTGTCCATTGTATGTCTTTTTTTTGGAGAAGTGTCTGTAATGGGGTGGTCCCTAGGAAAAGGGGAAGTTCCAGGTTCCCTGCCCCACTCAGAAGGAGGGTAGAGCTGAGCAGAGAAAAAAGAAGAGGAGAAGGAAGCTGGATGGAAAACAAGAAGGAGACCTGAGGAAGCCACATGGAGCAGTAAGCATGTGATGAAGAAACC
>NW_004567116.1:17181204-17185089 GCF_000260355.1 Condylura cristata | reverse complement strand
CTATAACATGTCTACTTAGTTCCTCTGTCCATTTTTTGAGTGTATTGTTTTCTTTTTGTTGAGTTGTATGACTTCACTGTAGATGTTTGATATCAGTGCTTTGTTGGATGGTGTGCCAAGTGTCAAATGTTTCTTAAACATTAATGTTTTTATAAAAATTTCTTAGCATGATAGAATATGTTCATGTACTCATGTATCGTTTCACTTGCAGATTTGTTTTTCTACTGCTCCATCTGACTAGGCAGAAAAACTACATCTACCTCTCTAAATTGGCTACTTTGAGGTAAAAAATAGTTTGTGCATATATATCTATGTCTACTTGAAAAGAGTTATTTTAGATATGATTTATGTTTGCATAAATGAGCCTTGGTTGATTTTTCTTTTTTAAGTGATCTTGAAAGAGACCTGTATTCTAATCCCACACTGCTGCCAATTTATTTGACCTTAAAACAAGTCAGCTCCTTCACTTCAGTTCCTAATTTGTGAAGCGGCAATTCTGATTTCATATAATAACATACACAAATTAAACTTGGATTTTAAAGCTCAACGTGGACTCAAATGGCATGAGCCTTATGATAGACAAGCAGATAAACACACAGGCCACCTGGGCTTACTCTGTCCTGGGGCAGGCCTGATTCAGCCATAATATTTTTATTTCTAGGTGTCACATTTCTGAATTTATTCCAGGACACTAAAAGAAACAGCTCTAGCAGCCTAGGAGCAATGGTTGAAGAAACCAGGGCTGTGGTATTTGAAAAAGAATAGGGAGAGAAGGTCTTCAAGCATGGTCTTCCTTTGTTCTAGGGAAATGTGCTCTGGGGAAGGGAGGAGAAAGCTGTTGTGTGTAATTTCTACCAGCAGCATTCTGCTCAATTAGGGAGGCACTTGAGCCTTCTGTTTGCCCTCACCTTCCATCCCATTCTCCCTGCATGGGACAGGCACAATGCAAAGTGCCAGGATCTAGAAATCAATTTCCTCAGTGAAATGGGAAAAAATTCTCATCACTCAAATATTCAGAGAACAGAGCTCAAAGCAGAGGTATTGCAAAAAAGGGATTCCTGCAGAAGGCAGCAAGATTTCAAGAGAACCAAAGACCTTCATTTTTTAATAAAATCAACTTGACAGTCATTTCCAGCCCCCAAGTTGTAAGGGGACACTCAGTAGTACCACTGTGATTCATAAACACAGGCGTCTCTTATCTAGTTTGTGAAAATGTTTGGGGATAGCAAATTTATGGAATAATGTGAGCCCCATTATTCCACAATTTTATTTTTTGTTTAAACTATCACTGGTTAACATCATTGTTAGGATTTTGGAATAGGCTCACCCCCTTCTGGAGTAGTTACAGTAGCTCACCCACAGTCCACTGTGCCTTCTCCCCACGTTCTCTCCCCTCCCCCTATACTTTTAAGGCATAACTGATATATATTTTTCTGTATACAGCATGATAAATTTTTATATACTGCAAAATAGTCAACACACTAATTACTTCTGTCATCGTATACCTAATATATTTGTTTTCTTGCAATTAGAATTTTTAAGATTTGCTCTCAGCAACTTTCCAATATGCAATATGGTATTACTATAGTTACTATGCTGTGCATTGCCTCCTCTTGACTTTTATAGCTGGCTGTTTGTACCTTATGACCCCTCAATTTTGGGGTAGAAAGAACCTTTATTTTAAACAGGAAAACAAAGACATGGTACTGTGTTTCCAGCACTCCCAACAAGCACCCCCCACCCCCAGTATCTAGCTACCCACCTACCTACCTAAATAACCCAAAGAAATCTGAACATGTAACATTTATCGAAATTATTTAATGATAAACCAAATAAACTTTGGGATTTCCCTGGTAGGCATATTTGACATGGTGAAGTAGTTTCAGTTGGCACCATGCCATCCCCACACTTATCATTCATGAGCTCACTGTGAGCAGGTGCCATGTTATCAGGTGTCACTGTGAACAGGAGACTGTAGAGCCAAGCAAGGCCCCTTACAACCTGGCAGAGGTGGTTACCAACAGTTGTAAAAACAAGGAAGAAAATAGGGTAGGGTAGTGGCACTGGTTCTGCACTGTGGTATCAGAATCATCTAAAGGCCTGTTAACACAGGTGACTGGGTGCCATCTGGAGGCCTGACTTAGCAGATGAAGGAGTGACACTCCTGAACAGGCTGAGAATAACCTGGAGCAAGGAAGAAGCCAGTTGAGGCAGCACTGGAAGCGTCTCTCCCAACAGGGTTGGGAAAATGTTAGTGCTGATGAAATAATGAGAGGGCCCTTCTATCTTAAGGGCCTGTCTGAGGACATGAATCCAGTTTCACTGAGTGTCAGCCATTAGCCAAGTCCTTGTTTCTGTACCAGGTTCCATGCAGTGAGCAAACTCTGTGGCTAATGGCCTTTTGATATGTGATCTGCATTTAATCCTCACACCCCTCTGACAATTATGTTCAATCTCTGGCTCCATTTATAAAATGAAGTTGAAAATTGGGAAGGGGAACTAACTGAGGCAAGTGTGGCAGGTGGAATAATGTCTCTCCTCCAAAGAAGGCCACATAGCAATTGTGGGCGCATGCGAATATAGCCAACATGACAAGGGACTATGTAGATGAGATGAAGATTATAGATTATTCCAGGTTTTCCAGTGAGCCCACTGCAATCACCTGTTGAAAAGGAAGAAAAGTGTAGAGGCAGAGAGGCAAGAGATTTGAAGAGTAAATCTCCTCTTACTGTGGAAGATAGCCCCATTTTGACAGAGACAGGCAGCCACAGGAAGCTAGGCAATCCTCTGCTGACACTCAGCCACAAGAACTGTATTCTGCCAGTAACTTGAATGCAAGGAAATGGATCATCTCATAGAGCTTCCTCAAGAAAATGGATTCTCTCACTAAACTTCCACATAGGAAAGATACCCACTAAAACCTTGATTTGCACCCATTCAAGACCTGTGCCAGACTTCTGATGTAGGAAGCTAAAATGAATAAAACTGTGCTGTTAAGTCACTAATTTATGGGGATTTTTCTCAGCAACAAATAGTACACAAATACACCAACCTCAGACCTCAGGTCTGAGGTCTTCATCATAGTTACACTCTCTGGTGGGGAGACTTTTTTATTTAGCTTCTGAAATTATTAAACTGAGGTCACAAGGGAAGAGATTTCCCATTGACAGCAATCGCACTGGATTCACAAATACCTCTGAATATAGTTCTTGCTCTTGGAAGCCTGAGGCCTTAGGGACTGATGAGCTGGAAGACCTCAAAATAAAACCCAAGTTTTTATTTTATAGGAATTTTATTTTATAGGAATTAGGTGCTCTGGGGGAGATACAGTTTTACCTGTCCGAAGACAACAGGTGAGTTACAGAGTAGATGGACCTCGCTTTCATTCACAGGTGCTGGTAATTCACAGGTGCCTTAACTTTACCTTGCAGGTAGAGGGAGCCTGGAGCTTAAGTTTTCTTATCACTACAGACACAGGTAGTATCTGCACAGCCCCAAGCATGCTGAGATACCAAGGCAAAGATCAACTGTCCAGTTATTACATCAGTAGTTATTCAATATTCAGTCACTACATCAGCGGGTAGGGAAAACCCATCATAATAGAACAGCCCCTCCCAGCTACCTTGAGATCCTGCTGTCAAGAGACAGTCACCCAAGACTACGCTCGCCTACTGCAGTTTCCCCCACTGACAGTGTTCAGCACAAATTGTTCCAATTGTTATAGGGCACCTCAATTCAGAGAGAGGCACCCCTGAAGCCCCAAAACCTGCCTGCTCTAAGTGGGTTCTGCCATCCGCCGCAACAAGACAAAACATATAAAGCTTTAATGAAAAGTGACTTTAATACAGTGAATATACAATATGGAATACAAAGAATGTAACTTCT
>NW_004567116.1:17168771-17179649 GCF_000260355.1 Condylura cristata | reverse complement strand
ATGGAATGCTTTTCTTACAAGGCTCAGCATCATGGAACACTTTTCTTTGAAAACACAATAGTTCTAGGTGTTAGACATACCCGGGAATTGTCTCCCTGTGGACAACCTGCCTTGGGGTTTTCATGCATTTCTGGCCACCGTACGTAACCACATTTCTGGAAATGCTGTCCTCTCAAACATTCTACGGTCTGTGCCTTCGCTGGAGACCTGGGGTGACTTGCCCCCAGAAGGGAGAGTGATAAATAGATCCCGGGGGGTCACAAAGGTACCCAAAATTATTAGCAGCCACTATTTTTCCTTTATATACATGAGATGCCAAACTGAGCCCTTTCCATAAATTATCCCATTTTGTCCTTATAACACTCAGCGAAACAAGCTTTTGTTACTGTACTAATATTAAACAACTTGCTCAGAATTCCCCAGACAGCAAAAAGCAGAACCAAGGTTCCAATTCAGAGGGAGACCGTCATCTGCAGGTGGGCTGTGTCTCAAGTTTGGAAAATATATGGACTAATTTGTACAAAACGGGCGAGCAGTTACTGCAGTTGAGTAAGTAGATAGGTAGCCAGGCCCCAGCTGGAGCCACTTAACCTCCTGAGGAAAGTCACATGCTTTTGAAAAGCTGGAGATAATTTTGGGAAATACAGGAAGGGCTGGCCAGAGAAAATTCCAAGGAAGTTTTCTGCGCTGGAAGCTGTGATCACCATTCTACACTCGGGATGCCGGGAACCTAGGAAACTCGAGTTACAGCAGTTTCACAGCTACAGACAGGGTGAGTCTCCACGGGCCACGCCCGCCCGCGTGCTTGGGGCTAAGGAAAAGATGGCCGCCGGCGCTGTTCTATCATATCTGAGACAGGTTTGTTCTGTGGTCTAATGTTTGCTTGGCCTGTTTCTGATAAGCAGTAACGCCAAACTTCACCTTCCACTCCTGAAAAATAAAACCCATATGGAACTGGTGCTGCCCTTCTGTTTAAAATTCAAAATTGATCTCTAGGGAAGCAGAGAAAAGCTGTCCCCTGTCACGGGAGACTTTTCTTTCAAAACGCGTTTTCCTTTCACTCAACTGCGATATTTCACTTCTGAGAAAGATGAGGGCAGGTAGTTATGGTTCAAGATCGGGGTGGGGGAAGGGAGCCACGCCAAACAATGCAACCGCCCGCAACCTTGAAAGCCTAGGACCTTGCAGCTCGCGGGGGGCACTGGCGGCTGCCGGCGCGAGCCCCGGAGGCTGCCGCGAGCCCCCCGCGGCGGGGTCCCGTGCCGCGTCCGGCTGATCGGAGCCGAGTCCGGCGAGGGACGATGAGGTTAAAGAAAACACAGGACGCCGAGGTTCTTCATCCAGGAGTCTCTCGTTTATTTCCAGCGACCCCTTTATATACCGTTAGGCAGTAGGAGTGGAAGATTAAGGCGGGAAAGGAGGAGGTAGGGATTTTCTCTAGCCACACAGCCTGCAGCTGCCAGATGCCCACACTCCCTGACAAGGAGTGTGCTAGGGCAGAGAAAGGTCAGGTCGTCCCTGTGGCGTCCTAGGCAGATAAACCCAAGTCTGTGATGGCTTTATCGCCCCGATCACCTGGCCACCTTGACACGCACAACAGGGGTCACATCCCCCGGAGCCCCGGGGTAGTGTGCTAACTCGGCACCAACAGTCCCGGATCCCCGGCCCGGCGCCTGTGGAGGCCCACAGCGGCTACAGGCCACTTCCGCCGCGCTCTGGGGCCTGCGCCGTCCGCCAGCCCCTCATCCCTCCCTTAGTCGTGTCGGATCTAGCCCCTCATCCTTACCTGAGTCGTGTCGGATCTAGCTCGCAGCAACTCGGTAGCTGCCCGCCTTCCTGCGCACTTCTATTGCGGAGACTTGCTGGGCTCCGCCTCCTGGCAGCGATCTCGGCAGACGCCTAGGGTGTTGCCTAGTGCAATACCCAAGGTCACCCACCCCGACCAGTGACAGCGATGAAACCTAACTCTTCCCGGAACCACTTAGCCTGAAAGCCCGTAAGGACACTTCCTCTGCGCGACTCAGGATACCAGGCCTTAGGTGCCAGGGCTAGAGAAAGACCCTTAACTTCTCGGACAGGACAAGTTTATGGTATCTTCAGTTTGTTATAGAAACTTCACATCTTCTAGATTATGAATGTTGAATGACTAAATAAATAAATACATTTATTTATTCTAGAACTGTTTTGTGGCATGCCAAGCTCCCACTAGGTGTAGGGGTTGGTTATTGTGCAACACAATTGTGTGTGGCAGCCTGAATCGCTTTTCTGCTCTCAGGCTTTGGAAATTTCCTAAACATCCTTCAGCTATGGCCACATCCTTGCCTTGTGTTTTGTTTGGAATGAGTCTGTTAAGGTAGGCTGGTTTGGGATCACAACCCACCAGTTAGAGAATTGTTTCTATTTGAAGATGTAATTTGAATTTCTGGTTAGCACTGGGAAAGTATCCCACCCACAGTAGAAACTTAGGTGCATCACGGAAAGGAGCGGGGAACAACAGGCCCAAAGTACTGGTCTTTAACTGAGAAATTCTGTGAGGACCCCACCACACTCCAGCGTGTTGCCTTAAGGACTTACGTGGTACTGGGAGGGCACAAATGAACGCATGCCATAGAACATAACTGAAATACCTGCAGAGACTCATGTAACTGGTCATGACAGGTATCTTCTACCATGATCTCTGGTGGCCTGGGAATGAATGTCAGAGAATGTTTTTGTTGTTGTTGCTTTTAATGGTGACCCAAAATGTTGGTTTTCCTCTGTACAAATGGGAGTCTCTTAAATTGGATTTGGTTTAAGCTGTATCCTTTTACAACAGCTAATATTTGCATTTGCTGTGATAACTTGATAAATGCTTTCACATGTATTATCTTATATATTCAATTTTTTGTTCCTTCCTTGAAATTCTTGTGGATTCTGAAATGCTAGTCTTCTGGTTTTGCTTCCAGTTTTCACCTTTCAATCTGGATTTGTCTGTCACTATTCACTCATAATCCGGCGTTCCCAGAGTCAGACTATCATTGTTCTGTGTGCTCCCTGGGCGACTATAGGGCATCCGCTTTGTTGGGGATGTGTTTGCAGATTTGCAAATCTTTATTCTCAAAACAGAATTTGGTCTGCATGTTCATGTAAGTTACATCTGATTACTGGACATCTCCCACCTATATACCCCAGAAATCCTGAACTTACAATGTGTCCAACCTGACTAACCTCCAATGTTCAACTGCTTTTCCTGAAAAACTCTTGTGCCATAATTGATGGGAATCAACTTTGATTTCTCCAACTATATTTAATCACCAGTTGTTTACTTCATCATCTACATGTCTCCATTTCATCCCCCCTTCACTTTGCTCCTGCTACTGCCCTAACTCAGGCCTTTTGCAGCATCTTACTTGGGCTCCATGCTGTTTCCTGCCTCCCGTGACCCCTCAACATGACTGCTGGACTCCAGCTGGTTTATTTCTCTTGTCTTAATCAGAACATTTTACTTTCCACCTAATTATCCCCTTTTCTCATCATCTTTCCTAGAATGTGTCTGCCATCTTTTAACTATGAGGTGGCCTTTAAGGGCTAAGCTTATGCTACGGTTAACAGGACAAAGACAAAAGGAATTTGGAATGCTGATGCATGCCACTGTACCACTAACCATACCAGCCTTGAACTAGCTACCACTGACTTTCATGAGGAGGCCCTAAGCTGTTTAAGCTACAGTTTATTTGATATGTCATATCATAACTGATTTATCAACTTTAGACAAATGAGTAAAAGATGGGTGATGTTCCCAAAGGATCTAAAAGCCAGAAATAACCTGCATCTATCAAAGGTATTTTCTAGCCAACTGTTAGATCCCTTTTATGTAAGGATCCTTTTCACTTCTTGCCAACACTTGTGCTTGTTATCAACATGACTGTCAACTAGAGATTACGCATTCAACACACTAAGATGTTGAGAATTCTGATAAAATGAGAAGCGACCTTGAAGCATTTTAGGAACAAGGGCTGCAAGGGAAGTCTTTTTTTTTGGGGGGGGGGCACCATGAACACTGCAGGAACTGAGAATGAGAAGAGGTCCCATGCATAAAAAAGAGAGATGCAAAGAGTGGCAAGTGATCCTAGGCCGTTGAGATAGTTTTTTTTGGGAAAATTGGGTTGACTGGAAAAAAGGAATAGGCATGATAGGATTTGGTAGCCTGATAACACTTAAAAAAATATATGCAAGAAAAGCTTACTGCATTTCAGAACATTCTGACTTGTGTCAATATGAAAGGCATAAGTTAACCTTCATGGTGGTTGATGGTAGCTGCTTAATCCTGCACATAACTTACTCTTACTAGTTTTCCCTACAAAAGAACTGCCCTGGGGTAGTGGTGAGGTGGTTTGCATGACAGTATAATGACTTTGAATGGGCATCTGGCAACAGGTATACAAATAACACTCTCATCTTCCATTATAAGAGCAAAGGCATATTAACATTCATTTATGGAAAATAGGCAATTATACAAAATGCAAGATTGGAACCAAAATTTGTTGTTAAAATGTGAGTTTTTGACACTTGGTGAATTTCATTCCAAACTCTCAATTATATAATTACCAAAAAATCCATGTTTCAGGAAAACATAAAACTCATGTCACTTATCACAAAGTTAAGACAGTCAAGTGTATAAAGGAGAAACAAAACAGAAGCAGTATTTACAAATTCAGACTACATGAGACATGGTATAGAACCTTTTGTTAGTAAACAACACAATACATACTTTTACACACTACATTTCAAAAATGATACATCTGTGAACAATGTAACAAAGGACCTAGTATTGAAGACTTTAAGTTCAAGATCATAGTGCTGAAGACTTTAAATTAAATTCAAGGTTCATAGAGTTGAAGACTAAATTCAAAGTCAAGGTCATAAATTCAAAGTTGTAATGATGAAAACTTTAAGGATAGATTGTCTAAGAAAGGACAAACAACTAGCATTCAAGTTATTTAGTCAATTAGTTCCCTGTGAGTACAAAATATATAGGAATCACTAAATGGATTAGCCTAATTACAAATTCTGTTCATTTCTAAATAACTCACACTGTAAGAAGTCTTGTCACAGGATCATCAGTGACATAGTTTCTCTCTACCCTTGTGTAGGTATTCCTGCTACATTTTAAATCCTTTTTCAAAACAATTCCCTCCCATGTTCAACTATTTGTAAGTACAAAATATTTAAAACAAAGAAATGTCTGTTTCTTAGCTAAAGAAATATTCTCCCATGGGCTTCTAGGAGAGAGAGAGGAAAAAAAAAAAAAACACTCCCATTTCTTCTTCTACCTCAAAAACACAAAGCAAAACCAAAATAATCCAATTCCTAATGTAGTGTTGCAAAGAACCCAGGCCCAGAACAATATTTCATGCTAGTTTTCCTGCGATATGCTGAGAACAATTTACTTATTTACATTATTGAGAAATCTATGTAACAGACTGGATTCATTCCAGTGCCCCATCAGCAGAGGCTTGCTAAAAAAGGCGAGAGCAGCGGCGTCTGCGAATGGGCACATCAAAGACTCTCCTCCGCCTCTCTTCCTCATCATCTTCATCAGATTCATCCATATCTGCTGAATCATCATCATCCTCTTCCTCCTCTTCCTCCTCTTCTTCCTCCTCCATTTCTTCATATTCATCAGGGCCCATTTCCTTGAAAGAGAAAAAATTTTGGTAAGAACCACCAGTTTTTTAGACTTAATGCAAATTCTTGTATGTCCAGAATCTAAACCAGATATACCAATTATGAACTTTTATAGACTCAAACATCACATTTTTATAATGCATATGTGGATACGTGTTTCTACAGCATATATTCTACCACAGGCTTAAAAATGTTCGATGTAGACTTTTTTAAAAAAAGATTTATTTATTTATGCATACAGGAACTGGGGTACAGATGTGAGGAGGATGAAAGGATTCACCAGAGAAGGATTCACCAGTAGGGGACAGAACAGGAGGATCTACTCATATGATACTGCTGAGGGGAGCCGTGGGCAGGTCAGGAGAGGTCTGCTGCACCATGTGGATCACCCGGAGGATGGAACTCGTGCTGAAGTGGCTTTAGCTTCTTAGTGCTGTGCTTTAACCTGCTGCACCACCAGGGAGGGCCCATCAATGTAATTTTAATGGTAAAGATATCATTAAAACAGAACCTATTTTTTACATGGTAATTCATACAAGTTAGCAAATTTATCACTACTAACAACCCAAGAAGAAATTTTACTGAATTTAACAGATAGTGCATTCATTAAGTAACAGTTCTTTATTAATGTGTATACCTACAGAAAAGATGAAGTGAAAATATTAATAAGGTATGACCCCTACTGGCAGCTTTTATGTACTGTCAACAAGATGTCTAAAATTTTTTATTGAGCTCCTAAAGTCCTATTTCAGTTCAACTGCATTGGGTATTATCTACTTTAAAAAATAACTTGTTGAAGGACCCTGACATACAATACCTGATCATCTCTTAGAAACTGCAGCTATGCTTAAGCAGGGTCTCTAATCAGGTCTTCACTTACTGTGTTGTCATTTTCCCCTCACATATTTGAAGATTCAATGAAGTGCGCTGCTATAGTAAACAACATTGTGAACAGCAGTGCGGACCCAGCTGGTAGTGGGGGGTGATCTGGATGGGATGTGATGTTAGCTGCATCCTCCCACGGGGTCTCTGATGACAAAGCACCCTTTCCCCTCTGGTTCATCTGCCACCTTCTGCCCTTGGTTCACTGTACTCCCAGCTAACCTAGATTCCCTCCATTTCTCAAAACACAAGCACATCCGTGCTGCATGACTTCCGCATGGACTAGTTTCTCCCACAAATCCACCTAGTTCCCTCTACTTCTTTCAATTAAATGTCACTCAGGCCTTCTGACACCCTTATATTAAAATAACCCAACAAGATGCTCCTTATCCCTTTTACTCTGGTTTTTCACCAGAGCATTTATTACCACTTGATGAATATAACATAAAAGACATTCTATTACTTTTTATTTTTGGGCTTTTTGACATCAAAAATGTAGATTTTAAAACTGAGTAGAAGATCCAAAAGTGGGAGAGGAGAAAGGTTTAGAAATTCTAAAACATTAAATCTAGGTAGTATTATTATTATTTTAATGAAGAAGGAAACTGAAATACTATTAATCAGTGACTAGCGGGAGCATACTGATGATGTCACATTAAAAATATATACACACAAATACAGATGGAAAGAGGAAGACATGGACAAAAATGGAAATACATAAGCTGCAGGAACCTCTTAAGTGTCCCAAAACAAAGAACACACCATTTTAAGACCAACTAAAATTATATTTTAAGTGGCATTTGAAATACAAAGCAAAAGAAAATCAATTCTATTAATTAATCAAATGGTTAAAAACAAAAATGGAGAACAACTCAATTCCACATCAAGAAAACAAATTTTTAAACAAGAAAAGACAAGAAAAGCAATCCAATCCAAATATAATTCCCACCTCTTTCCTATTGATTAGGAATAAGTCTCCAGTTCTCATTTTTTACTGATTTCTCATCTTTGATAAAACTTTTTATGCAAAGCAGTTCAAGATTTTATATGCTCATTTGTGTTTTGGGAGGAAAAACAACTCAGTAAGTAAGAACATAGTTAAGACAGGACTGAACATGTATGAGTTTATTTATTACTGTGATTTAAAATTAAGAATTTTAAAGAAACTTTTGAAATAAGTAGCTATTGTAGAATATCTCAGTTTTAATTTCTAGTATGATACATATCGATACAACTCACATAAACAAGAGTTCTTTGGAGCCCTCAATAACTTTCTTTTTAAATAAAGTTTCAACTTTAAAAAAAATTACATTTGTACACACATACAATAGCTGGGGGGTAGGCCAGAGATGCAGAAAGTGAGAGGATTCACCAGAGACAGAGAGGGGAGCAGAACAAGCAGATCTGCTGAAATACACTGCTGAGGGGAGCAGCAGGTGAGACAAGAAAGGTCTGCTGAGTCATGTGGTCAGCTCCCTGGCTGGCAGCTAACAGCTTCACAGCCCTGAGACTTAAACCTCCATACCACCAAGGAGGCTCCTCAGTAACTTTTAAGAATTTGAGGGGTTATGAGGCTAAAGGTCTAAGAACAACAGCCTAGGCCTATATCTTACACACCCCCACTAACATTAAAAAATAAGTCAGGTGAAACCCAAGGGGGCCTTGCTAACTTACTTACTGCCCAAATTCCCTAGCATATTTATACCCTTCCCTCCCTGCCAAGATACTCCTCGGAATCTCTAGTAGATTTCTCTGAAACATTCCTTATAGACTATTTATTTGGCTAATAAATAATAAAGACCCTTGTGAGTTAATTCTACAAAGTCATATAAATCAGTACTGGAGGAAAATTTAACTTACCAACCGAGCTATAGATACCCTGAATGTTGGACAAGCCATGTGGAATCGGGGAATGGCAACATTAAAGATCTTGTCTTTGAAGTAAAGAAAATGGAAGGTATAATATCCTTCCATATATCCTGATGTTGTAGAGAAGGTGGTACAACTTGTGTATTCATATACCCGACCTGGGCTGATGATGGGGAATTCACCTGCAGCGAAATCAGTCACAATCAAAGCATAAAATTCAGTCTTTCATTACAGTAAGATATGTACATTATTTTAAAATAAACACACAATTACAAAAAAATCTAAAAGGATATATAACAAAATGTTAACATTATAGGATTATGTACACACACTCTTTTTATTCCCCAACTCTCTCTAATTGGGTATGGGAGGAATATCTAGCAGAATTAAAACAAAATCAAAAAAATATTTTCACTTTCAAAATGCTTTGAGGCATTGAAGACCTGGGCAATAAAAAGTGTCATAGACAACTAGCTCAAATAGAGAGAAGGACAAGCTAATTGTTTAAAAGTAACAAAAGAATGAAACATAAAATTCTGAAGAAGCATCTTAAACATTTAGTCTGGACAAAAGGGCAGTCAGGAGGCAGTGTTCTTATACCAGTGGGACAAATGACAGAAGAGTTTTAATAAAATTCCTTAGCACTAGAGTCCTCAAATTCAGGAAGAAGATCCTTAGATATATAGGATATATATCTATATGTGATAGTGAATTAGAACAACTTTAATTTATACTGAATTCTGCATAGGCTCAGCTAGCAGAAGTACATAGCGTAAACATCCTGAAGCTCACATGCAAAAGTCAAAGAAGTTCAGAAACGTAAAATAATCACTTTTTACAGGTCAAATGTTATGGTAATCAAAACTAGAGATGAGTGAAATTCATAAACAATAACAATCTGTGTGATTAGTTTTAGCTTTTCCAAATTTCAAAAACATAAAGTTTATTTTCTTTTTGCCCTATGCCTTGCATTCTGTTCTATAGGATAATAATTATCCAACAACACGTAAATTAGCTTAAAAAAGAAAAGCAAAAAAATGTAGATAGTACCTAGAATGGAAAATCAATCCCTGAATAATTAAGTTTGTTACAATTTTAGAAAAGTTTATGTTTAAAATTCTAAAATGATAGGTTAATGACATTTGCACATTATATTTATGATGTCCAGCATTATATTTATAAATTCCAGCATTTAAGATATCTTTCATATTGGAAAGACAACAATTAATAAGATAAGCCTTATCCACTAACTACATCACACATATTCCAAGCTGTTATATTTGTGTCACATACATGACTCTCCAAAATGCTTACAATCAACTGACAATAGTGACCCATAATTTAGGTTACATACCCACTACTCCAGGCCCTTGAACTTCTTCTACATCACCTTTAGCATTGGTTATTCTCCAGTAGCGACTATCCAACTGACAAGCCTTTTCAGGAAGTGCATCCTTTGACATTTCAATTCTGGAGGAGAGAATGGGGCAGTAAAGATGCAACTCTAGACCCAGGGTTTATTTTTGTCTAAGAGCTACATTATTTGGGCTAAGATTATGAAAGGAATTACCAAAGGAAGTTAAAAAACCCACCCTGAAGTCTGTTAACCATCTATTTCTATAAGTTCTCAAAGATATTATTGGCTTTATTCGCTTGGCTCTCCAACAGAAATGCTTTCCCTCAATTTATGCACTTAAAAGCCAACATAAAAATGTACAAACACAATAGAGCAAAAATAATCTTTTGCTGTCCAAAGAAAGATCCATGTGGGAAAAGCTTTATGTAATATAGTGGCATGCAAAACCTTCTGCTTGAAAAATGAATAGTCTTTTTTTCCACTGCAAGTCTATGAAATCCTCTTTGCTTTTTTTTTTTTTTAAAGATTTTTATTTGTGCATACAGAACTGGGGTACAGGCCAGAGGCTCAGGGGCGGTGAGAGACTTCACCAGAGACAGAGTGGGGAGCAGAACAGGCCGATCTATGAAGTACACTGCTGAGGGGAGCAGCGGGCTGGTCAGGAGAGGTCTGCCGCACCATGTGGTCACCTCCCGGGCAAGCGGGAATCGAACTCATGCAGAAATGGCTTTAGCTCCTCAGTGCTGTGCTTTAGCCAGCTGCGCCACCAGGGAAGGTCACCTCTTTGCTTTTTAACATTAACTTCTAAAAAGCTCGAGGCAAAATGTCACTAGTTACCAGAATCACACCTTGGCTGTTTTGCAATATTATTATTTCATCCTACTCTAGGAATCTAAAGTAGCATTTTTATTTTGAGTATTCTATAAACATTTGTAGATGTTATTATTTTAAGCATATTTCAGTCTTAGGAAGAATTTAACAACAAAGATCTTTGCATGTATAACTGCACATACAAAAGTACATACACTACCAAAATCCCAAAATGCTTCCCAATATATACACATTACTAAAGTATTTCCAGACTTCCAGTATGGATATATATA